>NC_048596.1:149452283-149544783 GCF_003668045.3 Cricetulus griseus | reverse complement strand
CTATACTATAGTTCTATACTGAGAAAAAATGGAGTGTGTTAAGAGAAGAAATCTTTAAGTATAGAAGGTTCAGCAAGACCTCTATGGGGAAATAATAATTAAATGAGCTAAATGCATGAATTAGCTTAACAGCTTGTGCTAAGGTCTCTCAAAAGGAATGAGCAGCAAAGTCTTTTGAGACTTAACACATTCCACATAATAGAAACCTGAAGACAATCTAGGAAGAACCCAGAATAAAAAAAGTCTTATTGCTGGCTGTGCATTGACATAGAGAAAAGAGGCATGATGGGCAAGAAGACAAGCAGGCAGAGGTTGTTCCAGTAAGGATCTAAAGACAATGGACAGTGGCTAGAGCTCATGTTCTTTCTGGATGATGAGCATGGGTCAGAGGGAGGCAAGCAGGGATTAGGACATGATAGTTGTAAGACAACTCCAGAATAGTGTTACTGGTGGTCAGGGTCTAGACAAGGTTTTCTAGGTTCTTGTCTTCTTCTTCAAGGAACTGAAAGAAAGATATCCACACATTTAAAAAGTAGCAGGGACTCACTTAGAATTAAATAAAAACACAGATCAGAGAGAAATATGTTCCCTAGAATGACAACAGGCTGCATGAGTGGCAATGTATTGAGGGTCCCTGGTATGGCCTGGAGCCTCATTTTTGGGGTATACAGAAGGAGTTTGGTTACTTAATTGTGTAGTTTGAATGTTCCTGTATTTTTGTATATTGGCACATTCACTTAGACTTTAATATAAAATGTTTAAAATGTAAGATATTTAATATCAAATACATTATTTGAATTATATTTCATGGATGGAAATATTAATGAGTTCAAATGAACTTTTAGTATGAAACAGCCATTTTTACATGGTTTCCTTTCCTGTTGCTTTTTTTTTTTTAACTTTTTGTTGATTCTTTGTGGATTTCATATCATGAACCCCAATCCCACTCATGTCCCCATCCCTTCATATCTGACCACTGTCCTTGCAGCCCCCCAATATAAAATTTTTAAAAAATCTAATCATGAAGGCTATAGTATGTCACAGTGAATCATACAGCATACCCTTTAGTCCAAACACCTTTACTTGCAAGTGTTCATCTGATTCTACACGATCAATACTGGATCCTCACTAGGATGCTTCTTGAATATCTTGTTGTTAGCCTGTGTCATGGAGATTCTGTAGCTTGGGATCTGCAAGATAGCCCCTTCACTTGCTCCAGAAGTTCACAGATGAGTTTGATATTGGGGTGGACCAACTTGGATCTGGACTTATGGTAGCTGAGTTGGTCAGCCTGACAACTCTCCAGCATCCTCATCTCCAGACTGAGCTCTCTGGCACTGCTGAAGATAGCTCACCTAATGCAACAGGCAGAAAAGGGAGGTGACAGTTCTCCAGTTCTCATATACTGAGTCTCAGCTCACCCACACCCACACTCACACCACCAGAGTCAGCTCTGCTGTGCTGCCCAAGTAAATTGTAGGGGCCACTCTCCCAAGTGCTGCAGTTGGTGAGGGGCAGAGATAATTCTTCCACTCTCATGTCCCTGAGGCCATCTGCAGTAGATGATAAGGAGCAAGGAGGGAAGGTGAAAGCATCTCTGCCTGGCCCATGCCACCACCTGGCACACTAGTAGTGGGACCAGCTATCTCATACTCATGGCTTCACTGGTTCATCCACACTCCTGCCAACAAGGTCAGGTATACTGTTCTGCCCAGGTGGTTCTGTATTTTTATTGACTCATTTGTATTACATGTATAGGGTTAAAAAAAAAAAAAAGCTCACTTCCGGGTGTTGAAAAGTCACCGAGCTCTGAGCTCAAAATCCCACCAATCACTAAGCTTGCCCTGAGCTGGGAACATGAAGTCCCACCAATCTTCACCTTTGAAAATTCCACCCTGGAAAACTTCACCCCCAAGAAACTGTATGAAAAGCCTGCCTCCTGCTCAATTCTTTGCTGCTTCTCTCCAGAGCAGAGGCAGCTACTCTCTTGTGTCTTTCTCAATATTTCTCTTGTGTGAGGTTTGTTTTATGGTTTGACTTTGTGGTATCCCTTTTACCACAAAGGTATCTTTCCCTCCAGAGATGCAACATTTGCATTAGGGAAACATTTCCTCTCAGTGCTGGAGCACTTAGAACATGAGATCACCCTAGGAACTCCTATCCTAGGGTCTGTAGGCTGGTTGACTCAGCCCCTGAGGTCCAATCAACTCTGAGTCTGCTGAGATGGCTTTGCTACTTCTGCCTCCGCTCAGGACATAGGTAACCTGTTTTGGCCCCTGCCTTGGGCCCAACTTCTGCCTGTTCACTCTGGGAACTCCTATCCTGGGGTCTGCAGGCAGGTTGACTGGGCCTCTGAAGACCAAACAACCCAGAATTTGCTGACATCTCTGTGCTAGTCCTGCTCCCACCAACCTGGAGAGCGAATACCTTAGACGTGCCTGCACCCACCTTGAGACCCATCAGAGTCTCAGACCCTCTTGCACCCACCAGAAGAGAACCTTGGACCTGTACACACTAGGAGAGGAAGAGACACCACCTACACCCACTGGAAGAAGAAATTCAAAGATGAAAGAACACATGCAACAACAGAAAAACCAATATGATGGCACCAGAATCTTAGGACTCTACATCAGCAAGACTTGAACATCCCAACACAGATGAAGCAGAAGAGAGCAACCTTAAAGACAACTTCATGCAGATGATAGAGACCCTAAGAGAGAAAATGAGAAAATCCTTCAGAGAAATGGAAGAAAAGACAAACCAAAAATTGAAAGAAACTATTCAAATAGTGTAAGGTTAAAAGCCAAGATAGAGACAAAAAAACACAGTCTGAGAGAATGCTGGAATTAGAAAAGATGGGTAAACAATCAGGAACTAGAGATGCAAGCATAACAAACAGAATACAAGAGATGAAAGAGAGAGTCTTCCAGGCGCTGAAGACTCGCTAGAGGATTTACAGTCACCAACCAAATAAAATCTCAAGTCCAACAAATCCCTAACACAAAATATCCAGGAAATATGGGACACTGTAAAAAGGAAAAACCTAAGAATAATAGGTATAGAAGAAGGTAAAGAAACCCAACTCAAAGGTGCAGAAAACACATTCAACAAAATCATAGAAGAAAACTTTGCCAACCTAAAGAAAGACATGCCAATGAAAGTACAAGAATAACACCAAATAGAGTGGACCACAAAAATGTCCTCTTGTCACATAATAATTAAAACAACAAACATACAGAATAAAGAAAGAATATTAAGAGCAGCAAAGAAAAATGCCAAGTATAAAGGAAAACATATCAGAATTACACCGGACTTCTCCATGGAAACTCTGAAAGCCAGAAGGTCCTGGGTAGATATTCTACAAATATAAAGAGGTCATGGATGCCAGCCCAGACTACTATACCCAGCAAAGCTTCCAATCACCATAGATGGAAAAAACAAGATATTCCATGACAAAACCTGATTTAAAAAATACATAGCCACTAATCCAGCCCTACAGAAAGTACTGGAAGGAAAACTCCAACCTAAGGAATTTAACTACACTCAAAAAACATAGGCAACAGATAATCCCACATTACCAAAAACCAAAAGAAAAAGCCAGGTAAATCCACACCCAATACCACTACGAACAACAAATACAAAACAAACAAGAATAAGCACTCAATGATCCTTAATTTCCCTCAATATTAATGGTCTTAACTCACCTATAAAAAGACACAGGTCAACAGAATGAACACAAGGACAAAAACAATCCTACTGCTGCATGCAAGAAACACACCTCAACTTCAAAGACAGACATTACCTCAGAGTAAGGGTTGTGATAAGATCTTCCAATCAAATGGACCCAAGAAACAAGCATAAGTAGCAATCCTAATATCCAACAAATTAGATTTTAAACTAAAATCAAAATAGAGGAAGAATGTCATTTCATATTCATCACAGAAAAAATCCATCAGGAAGAAGTCTCAATTCTAAACATCTATGCCCAAATACAAAGGCACCAATGTTGGTAAAAGAAATATTATTAAAACTCAAATCACAAATAAGACTTCACACAGTTATAGTGGGAGACTTCAACACACCACTCTCACCAATGGACAGGACCACCAGGCAGAAACTTAACAAAGGAACAAAGGAACTAACAGAAGTTATGACCCAATTGGGATTAACAGACATCTATAACTTTCCATCCAAACACAAAAGAATATAACTTCTTTTCAGCACCACATGGAACCTTCTCTAAAATCTACCACATACTCGGCAACATAGCAAACCTCAATAGGTACAAAAATTTTGAAATAACCCTCTGTCTCTTATCAGACCACTGTGCTTTAAAGTTAGAATTCAAGAACAACACAAGTTGCAGAAAACCTACCAACTCATGGAAATTCAACAACTCACAATTGCACCATTCCTGGATCAATGAAGAAAAAAGAAAGAAATTAAAGACCTCCTAGAATTCAATGAAAATGAAGACACAACATACCCAAACTTATGGAACACACTGAAAGCAGTACTAAGAGGAAATTTCATAGCTCTAAGTGCTCACATGAAGAAACTAGAGAAAGGTCAAACCAGAGAGTTGACATCACAACTGAGAGCTCTAGAACAAATAGAAACAAATTCACCCTCAGGAGTAGATGCCAGGAAATAATCAAAATGAGGGCAGAAACAATAAAGATGAAACAAAGAAAACAATTCAAAGAATCAATGTAACAAAGAGTTGCTTCTTGGAGAAAATAAGAAAGATAGACAAAGAAAAACATTTATCCATACGAACCAAAAGGCGGAGAGAGAGTATGTAAATTAACAAAATCAGAAATGAAAGGGGGGACATAACAACAGACACTGAGGAAATCCAGACAATCTTCAGGTTATACTTTGAAAACCTATGGTCCACAAAATTCACAAACTTAATGGAAATGGACAGTTTTCTGGATAGATATCACTTACCAAAATTAAATCAAGAACAGATAAGCAAATTAAACAGACCTATAACCCTAAGGAAATAGAAGCAGTCATCAAAAGTCTCCTAACCAAAAAAGGCCCATGACCAGATGGCTTCAGTGCAGAATTCTATCAGAAATTCAAAGAAGAGCTAATAACAATACTCCTCTAATTGTTCCACACAATAGAAGCATAAGGTTCATTGCCAAACTCTTTTTAACACACTATAATTACCTTGGTACCCAAGCCACGCAAAGACACAACTAAGAAAGAGAACCAAAAAATATTCCTCATGGACATTGATGCAAAAATACTCAATAAAATACTGGGAAACTGAATCCAATAACATATCAGAAAAATCATCTACCATGATCAAGTAGGCTTCACCTTTGGGATGCAGGGTTGGTTCATCATACAAAAATCTAGCAATTTAATCCACCATATAAACAAACTGAAGAATAAAGACCACATTAACATCTCAGTAGATTCTGAAAAAGCCTTTGACAAAATCCAACACCCCTGCATGAAAAAGGTCCTGGAGTGATCAGAGATAACAGGAACATATCTGAACATAAAAAAAACAATATACTTTAATAATAAGTCTTTCTGCCAAGCCACCCAATCCCTGCTGCCAATTGGGAACGTTCTGCCAGGCCACCCAAGTTCTGCCCACTGCAATGTTATAGTCCCAAGTAACAAACAGAAACTTATATTAAGTACAAATGCTGCTTGGCCAATGACTAGGATTTCTCATCTGTTAGCTCAGTCTTAATTATCATAAGTCTATATATTTCATAAGACTTATCTTACTGGAAACCAGTGGAAACATCCTGTCTTCCTAAGCTCACATGGTGACTCTGCAGCAGAGAGTAGGAGGAAGAGAAAAAGGAAGGATTTCTTTCTTGCCTGTGCTTATATATGAGCCTCCCTGCCATGTCACTTCCTGCCTGGATCTCTACTACATTTCCTAGAATCCTCCTTGACACATAGGCCCACATAACTTGCTGCCTCATGGGCCAAACAGTTATCAATAAGATAAACATACACAGGAGTACATTCCCCATCAATGTACAGTAAACCAACAGCCAACATCAAACTAAATGGAGAGAAACTCAATGTGATTCCTCTACAATCAGGAACAATACAAGGCTGTCCACTCTCTCCATATCTCTTCAATATTGCACTTGAAGTGCTAGCTAGAGCAATAAGACGACAAAAGGAGATCAAGGGGATACAAATTGAAAAGGAAGAAGTCAAACTTTCACTGTTTGTAAATGAAATGATAGTTTACATGTGACCCAAAAAACTCTGCCAGAGAGCTCCTACAGCTGATAAACACATTCAGCAAAGTGGCAAGATACAAGATTAACTAAAAAAAAAATCATAGCTCTGCTATATACAGATCATCAGAAGGCTAAGAAAAAGATCAGAGCAACATCACCCTTTACAATAGACACAAACAACATAAAATATCTAGGGGTAACACTAACCAAACAAATGAAAGAACTGTATACCAAGAAATTTTGAGTCCTTTAAAGAAAGAAATTAAAGAAGATACCAGAAAATGGAAGGCTCTCCCATGTTCTTGAATAGGTAGGAAAAACGGCAATCTTGCGAAAAGCAATCTACATATTCAATGCAATCCCCATGAAATACTGACACAATTCCTCACAGAACTCGAAAGAATAATACTCAAATTTATATGGAGAAACAAAAGACTCATGATAGCCAAAACGACCCTGTACATAAAGAAAATTCTGGAGGCATTATCTTCCCTGACTTCAAGTTCTATTATAGAGCTATAGTCCTGAAAACAGCTTGGTAGTGGCACAAAAAATAGACAGGTAGACCAATGGAATTCACTTGACTTTTGACAAAGAAGATAAAGATATACAATGGAAGAAAGAGTCTTCAACAAATGGTGCTGGCATAACTGGATGCTAGCATGTAGAAGACTGCAGATTGATCCATGTCTATCGGCATGCAGAAAACTTAAGCCCAAATGAATCAAAGACTTCAACATAAATCCAGCCACACGACTCTCTAAGAAGAGAAAGTGGGAAGTACCCTTGAATGAATTGGTACAGGATACAGCTTCCTGAACATTTCACATGTAGCACAGACAGTGAGACTGACAATTGATAAATGAGACCTCCTGAAACTGAGAAGCTTCTGTAAGGCAAAGGAGACAGCCAGCAAGAAAAAAAATGGCAGCCCACAGAATGGGAAAAGATATTCTCCAAAATTTATAAAGAACTCAAGAAGCTAGTCTCCAAAATACCAAATAGTTCAATTAAAAAGTGGGGTACAGAACTAAATAGAGAATTCTCAACAGGGGAATCTAACATGGCTGAAAGACACATAACAAAGTGTTGTACATCCTTAGCCATCAAGGAAATGCAAATCAAAACAACTCTGAGATACCATCTTACTCCTGTCAGAATGGTTAAAATCAAAAACACCAATGATAACTTATGCTGGAGAGGATGTAGAGAAAGGAAAACATTCCTCCACTGCTGGTGGGGGTGCCAACTCACATAGCCACTTTGGAAATCAGTATGGCATTCCTCAGTAAAATGGGAATCAGTCTACCACAAGATCCAGCAATTCCAATCTTAGGCATATACCCAAAAGAAGCACATATATACAAGGACTCTGTTCAAGTATGTTCAAAGAAGCATTATTTGATATATCCAGAACGTTTCCTAGATGCCCCTCAACTGAAGAATGGATAGAGAAAATATTGTACATTTACATTGTACTATTCAGCGGGGGGTGGGGGGAGGCAATTGAATTTTGAAATTCGCAGGCAAATGGATGGAATTAGAAGAAACCATTTTGAACGATGTAACTGAGTCACAAAAATACAAATATGCACTCATTCGTATATGGATTTTACACATAGAGCAAAGGAGTACCAGCCTACGATCCACACCACCAGAGATGCTAGGAAACAAGGAGGACTCTACGAGAGACATATATGGTTCCCTGGAGAAGGGGAAAGTAACAAGATCTTCTGAGCAAATTTGGAGCATTGGAAGAGGGGAGAGGGAGCTTCAAGAATGAGAAGGGGAGAAGAAGAGGAGTGAGGAGGACCTAGGGTAGCAAGAAGTTTGTGTAGGGGAAAGAATAGAGGTGAGCAAAATAAGAGATACCATAAGAGACAGAGTCATTATGAATGAATTGGTATGGGTTTAAAGAGAAGTCGGGCACTAGGAAAATGTCCAGAGATCTACCAGGATGACACAGACTAACCACCTAAGTGACAGTGGAGAGGCTACCTTAAATGCCCTACCCTGACAATGAGATTGACAACTAACTTATATGCCATCCTAGAGCCTTCATCCAGCAGCTGATGGAAGTAGAAACAGATACCCACAGCTAAACACTGAACTGAACTGGAATCCAGTTGCAGAGAAGGAGGAGTGATGAGCAAAGGGGTCCAGACCAGGCTGATGAAACCTACAGAAACAGCTGACCTGACTAAGTGGGTGCCCTTGGTCCCCAGACTGATCACTGGGAAACCAGCTTGGAACTGATCCAGACCCTATGAATGTGGGTATCAGTGAGGAGGACTGGGACTTATCCATAACATAGGAATGAACTTTCAGAACCCATTTTTGCATAGAGAGATACCCCCTCAGCCTAGACACATATGGGAGGACCTAGGCCCTATACCAAAGGATATGACAGACTCTGAAGACCCCCCCATGGAAGGCCTCACCTTCCCTGGGGAGCAAAAATGGTAGGGGATAGGTAGGGTGTTAGTGGGGGGCAGAGGAGGAGGGGAGGGAATGGGAACTGGGATTGACATGCAAATCAATCTTGTTTCTAATTTAAAGTAAAAATGGAGAAAAAAGGAACATTAGGTTTTTGTATGTGTCTGTTCCCATAATGCATTTGATTTTAATCATCTTCATGCCTCATTATACATAGGCACATAGTGATAAGGAGTGTATTCTCCCTAAATGTTCACTTAAAGGGCACACAGTTTGCCTTATCAGGCATGGTCCAGAACCAGTCTAAACTGTATCAGCACACCCTATTCCCTAAAATCCACCACCACTTCCTTTCTACTCAAATATACTGGAGTATGATTGAAGAGAATCTGTCTATGCTTAATGGTCATTACAGAGATTATGGAACTTATTCTGTTGTTCATAGAGGAATATGTGCCCAGCTCAGTGCAGCTCAATGCAGGTGGTTTAAGTAAATTGTTTGGATAGTGGTATTATAAGCAAGTGTTGTGTAGCAGTTTCTCCCAAGATTGAAGCCTTTTATCTGAGAGGGAAAGTCATTAAGACACAGATGTTACGTGGAAGGTGACACAACAGGATATTTTAAGACAGAATGTTTACAGGGAAGTGAAAAAAACAGGATGTTCCAAGGCAGTGGTTCTCCACTTTCCTGATTCTGTGACACATTAATACAATTTCTCCTGTTGTAGTAAACCCCAACCATGAAATTATTTCATTGCTACTTCATAACCATAGTTTTTCTTCTATTATAAATCATAATGTAAATATCTGATATGCAGGCTATCTGTATGTGACCCCCGAGAAAAAGTCTTTCAACCCCAAAGGAGATGCAACCCATAGGTTGAGAACCAGTGTTTTCAGAGGATTTGAAACTTTCTATCCTACATAGAAAGCACATAAGCTCAGGAAGTGAACAACTCAAAGTAGCTTCAAGAAGTACCTGAAACTGGCAAGATTCTCTAGGTCTCTCCCTCCCCAAGTACATAATAGTTGGGGACTGCTAAGAGAAGCTCTCAGACCTGCTGAGTTGCCTGAAAGAGATTCAGACCAAATTGGCTGTGTGGAAAGGTTGCTCACTCTCCAATCTGTTTAGCTGCCTGCAGGATGTATAGTTTGTTTTAGGTTTCCAGCTTCTTGGACTTCTATTGGCATACAAATACTATGTCTAAATAATGGGACAACGCATTCTACGGTGGGCTTTGATAATGCAACTATCTTTTGAGTAATTTCTGTTCTTGAAAATAACATCTTGCCCATATTTTTTAATGTAGCCCAATGAAACCTCTTGGCTCACTAAACTGTACTTTAGTGGTATTCATAGTTTGGTCTGTCATGAGTTTTCTTAACTGGGAATTTCTTCACATCTCACAAGGAATGTGGTAGCACAACAGCATAGAAAAAGTAAAGACAAGGGTCTAAGGCTGCCAAGAGCATTATTAGAAAGGTGTATGTACAGTCCAAGTAAGTAGAGTCCCAGGTTATTTAACTATTATTATGCTTGCAGGAGAGCAGCTAGGTAAGAGTGATTGCTGTAGATGTGAAAAGGGGCAAATCCTAAGAGTTTTTGCAGAGTGTGCATTAACACAAAATGAGATGAGAAGGAAGATACAGGAAGCCTCAATACAAAGAAAGTGGATATGACTTGAGGAAGTGTCCACTGTCATCTTGCATGTGTTCAGCTTAGTTCTCTGAGCCTACTGTATCCCTTCCAGCCATCTTAGCCTACCTGTCCTTCAGAACCTGACTTGCACTTAGTTCTTCCATCCATCAGTCACTGACCACTCACATCTTCTGTTGTGTCTGAGCATCTGAGCATCTGAGCACCCTCCTTTATGAGAGAATGCTCTGTCCTTGTACTGCCATGCCCCACAATGTGAGGAGTAACTATAAGAAATCACTGTTCTTCAAACTCCATTCTTAGCTAAAACATACTC
This sequence comes from Cricetulus griseus, assembly GCF_003668045.3. NCBI lineage: Eukaryota > Metazoa > Chordata > Mammalia > Rodentia > Cricetidae > Cricetulus > Cricetulus griseus. The sequence continues at coordinate 149,534,144 of NC_048596.1, read as the reverse complement.
ATTATACAGTAAGGGTGTGTTTTGTGATTAGAATAACAATAGAAGAAAACCTGATATTGGCATCTCCTATGCCTTATGGCAGCAAATGCCTCTAACTACACTGGTACACCTGATAGCCTGCCTACCAAGACAAACACAATGATTTCTAGTTAATATGAGACACAAAAGAAATCTGACTTACCTAGTTTGTGTACTGGTGATGATGATGGGGGATAGTGCCCAGATTGTTATTCTTCACACATCAAAACTATATTCTGAATATTCATTTTTATGTTTGTGCTTATAATATCAAAATTCTGAAGACACGGCATGTTTGCCTAGGGTTACAAAATTAATTTGTGTCTGAGCTGTTTGGCACTTCAGTTCAGAGTTGGTGATTCTAAATCTGGTGTCCTCAGAGTTCTTTGTTGCCCTTATTGCATAGCAGATGATACTTTGAATTGTGTCATGATTCAGCCAAACTAGCATCTGTATCTCCCAGGGTAGCCAGCAGAAACACATGAGTATCTTCAGTTCAACACTGATGTTGCCATTTATTATTGTTGTTGTCATAATAGCCATTGCAGTCTACCAATTGCACATGGCTATATTTGAATTTTTGTATGCAAAACTATCCAATCACATTGCAACTGTCTTGCAAGACAAGTCCTGTTGTTCCCACCATGAAGAAAGAAAGATTACAAGGGGTTCCCCAACCAGATGGGATCAAATTTATTTCTGTGTGACTCCATGATTTCATTCTGTGCACTCATAGGAGTACTATCTACAAATCATGTGTTCTAAGTATAAATACAAAGATGTATAGGATTTCTCAGGTCCTAGCTAAGTGATCACCCCCAATTGGTTACACAAGAACAAATACATAAAGTTGTCAAGGTTGCTTTCTGTCTTAGTTTGCTTTCCCATTGCTCTGAAATCATGACCAAAAACATCTTGAGAAAGAAAGGGATTATTTCATCTTACACATTATAGTCCATCATCTAAGAAAGCCAAGGATGAACCTGGGGACAGGAACTGAAGCAGAAACTATAAAGAAGCACTGCTTGCTAGCTGGTTCCCAGGCTTATATTCAACCACCTTTCCATACATCAGTATAAGTACCTCCTGCCTAGGTATGGTACTACCCACAGTGCGCTGAGGCCTCCTATAGCAATCAAGAAAATGACCCACATATATCCCCAAAGGGCAATCAATAATGACAAATTATCCAACTGAAGTTCTTTTTTTCCAAGTGTGTCAGTGATGACAAAAATTAGCCACCACAGTTTTATCTAGAGCATTGCACATGCTGGATGCATCAGATTGCAGAGCTCACAAAAGATGACAAGCATGGGTGCCTATGTATTCCATTGTTTTCTGATTATTATAAATATGCTTAGACAAGTATACAACAAGAAAGACAGATTGGGAGAGAGGAAATTAGCCTCACTGTCCACACAGTCATCTGGATAGGGTAGGATGCGATTTTCCTCCAAAGATCTATTGCCAAAAGTTTGGTACCAGATGTTGAAACATTGGAAAGTAGTAGAAACTTGCAATCTCTAAATCTGTGCCTAGCTTCAGTTTTTTATAACAATAAAAATAGATTAAGATACTGAGAATGTTAGGGTGTTGCACAAAAAAATAAAAGACTCAGAGACAGATATTGAGGGTCAAGTTGAAGATCAGGGAAGCTAAGCTACCAGAGAGCTCTTACCTCTAGCAGGGCTGGGACATTCCTATTCTCAATGTGGCTAGAGAATGAATGCCTTATACTGAGACTTTGCTCCTGTCTTATATACCTCTCATGAGTCCTGGCATTAAAGGTGTGAGCAATAATTCTCTTTGAGACTGATTCACTCTTGTGTAGATCTGGGTGGCCTTGGACTCACAGAGATCCATCTACCTCTTAATCCTGACTCCTAGGACTAAAAGTGTGTACCACCACCTCCTAGCTTCTGGTTGCTGAGATTAAAGGTGTATATCACCACTGCCTGATCTCAATAGCTTGAGGCTGACTTTGCATAAATTATCATAAATTATAAATCACCACATTAGGGTTTGTGCCCTTGATGTCATAGTAGCTGGATGGGCTAAACCTAAAGCAATCAGATCAGTAATTCCACACCATATTTCCTGGAGGTAATTTAGAGGCTGAATCTTCCTGCTGGGATAAGCAATGGTGCATTTGTTTGTTTGTGCCCCTGCCTCTCCAGTGCTGGGATCCAGTCTTATGCCTGGCTGACAGAGTGATAGCTTATATAAGAGCTATCTGACCCTTTCTATTTCATCTCTAGTGCCAGCCTTATAGACTATTGTCTGCTTCAGTCTCATATCAAACTGTCTTCCTGTAACAGTTCCTGGGGAACTGAGATTACAGCTTCTGGCTGGCAAATGCAATGAACACACACACACACACACACCCTACACAGGATATGTGAACACCATACTTATGTGGTCACTGGAACCACAACACCTCTCTTAGACATATAATGAAATACTAAAGCTTAGAATAACTGTTATCCTCAAAAGTGGAAATCATAAGACCAATTACACAGAGTGCAGAAAAGTTCAACAGCCCATGCAAATCCTGCACTGACTTTAATGTTTCTCATCCCATTTATGAACATTAAGCTTGTTTTCAGTCTATAAAATCACCCCTCTCATAGCTGTTATGGGCGTAACAAGAATCCGGCATTAGGGAAATCTCCAGGGATCCACAAAGATGACCCCAGGTAAGAATCTAAGTAATAGTGGAGAGGCTAAATTATATGCTCTTCCCCTATAATGAGTTTGATGACTAACTTAAATACCTTCATCCGTAGCTGATGGAAGCAGAAGCAGAGACTCAAAACCAAAAACTGATCCAAACTCCTGAAATCCAGTTGTAGAGATGGAGGAGTGATGTACAAAGAGGTCAAGACCTTGCTGGGAAACCTACAGAAACAGCTGACCTGAACAAGTGGGAGCTCACGGACCCCCAGTCTGACAACTGGGGAACCAGCATAACCAGCATGACCCCTGAACATGGGTGTCAGTTAGGGGACCTGGGCAGTCTATGGGGCCTCTGGCAGTGGCACTAGTATTTATCCCTATGAATAAAAGGGCTTTGGGAGCCCATTCCCTCTGGAGGGTTACTCTTTCAGCCTAGATACATAGGGGAGGGCCTAGGTCCTGCTCCAAATGATGTGACAGACTTTGATGATTCCCCCTGGGAGACCTCACCCTCCCTGGGGAGTGGATGGAGGGTGGAATAGGGAGTTAGTGGGGGATATGGGAGGGTGGGAGGGAGAGCCAACTGAGATTGGTATGTAAAATAATATTGTTTTTAATTTAAATAAAAATTTTGAAAATGCCCTCTCTCACACACTCCATGCTATGAACAATTTTTACAATATTTCCTTCAGCATAAAATAGATGCTAGCACTCATCCACAGCCATGCTCTCCTTTTAACACATTCTGTCATCTACTTATTAGTGTCAGTGAGTCTCTCCTAACACCAATCTAAGGGAAAACCAGAGCTTTGGTTTGTCATGCCAATGCTATCCCTTATGTTCCAGGGGCTCACATATTCAGTTCTTAGCAAATATTTGTTACTTGATTGAAGACATGAATGAAAGCATATCAGAAGACAACTTGTTTTAACTTTTTAAATGGAAATCAACATTTGGAAGAACATTCCCTAAACATTTATATTAAAAACAGTCAACTCACACATAATTCCTTATCAGACTCCCAGATGAGATTGCTCTGTTCCCGTAGCTAAACATAGTTGCTAAAGTTCAATACCATAATGAAGACATACCAGAAGCTAAATTACCACCAAACTTCCATTTTGGCCAAAACTAGAGATCAGTATTCATCACTTGTGGCCAAGATTGATGACTTATATTGCAGGGGTTTGAGAATGGAGAGCCAATGATAGTGCTCAACAAAAATCCCCATAGTAAAAGATTATAATATTTTACTATAGTTATAATTTATTATAATAATTAATATATAGACCATTCTGTTATGGATCAACAGTGCTGTTCTATGAGCCTCATATACACACAAGCCCTCCACACCAATGGATTGAACACCAGCAGATTCTCCAACACAGATAAGCATTACTAAAAAAAATGCAATTTTCTCAGTCTATACAAATAATATTTTGTCTTCATTCCCAATAGAATACAGAGCAGTCATTTACAGGGCATTTACATTGTTATTCCCAGATCTCAGAGTCCATGTCTATCACCATGCACAAAACTTAAGTCCAAATGGATAAAAGATCTCAACAAAAATCCAGCCACACTGAACCTATTAGAAGACAAAGTGGGAAATATGCTTGAACAAATTGGTACAGGAGACTGCTTCCTGAACATTACACCTGTAGCACAGACACTGAGATTGACAATTAATAAATGGGACCTCCTGAAACTGAGAATCTTCTGTAAGCCAAAGAAGACAGTCAGAAAGACAAAACAGCAGCCCACAGACTAGGAAGAGATATTCACTAACCCCATATCTGAAGGAAGGCTGATTTCCAAAATTTACAAAGCACTCAAGAAGCTAGTCTCCAAAACACCAAACAATCCAATTAAAAAGTGGGGTACAGAAATAGAGACAATTCTCAATAGAGGACTCTCAATTGGCTGAAAGACACATAAGAAAGTGTTCAAAATCCTTAGCCATCAGGGAAATGCAAATCAAAACAACTCTGACATACCATCTTATTCCTCTCATAATGGCTAAAATAAAAAACACCAAGAACATTTTATGCTGGAGAGGACGAGGAGGAAGGGGAACACTCCTCCACTGCTGGTGGGAATGCCAACTCGTACAGCCACTTTGGAAATCAGTATGGAGATTCCTCAGGAAAATGGAAATCAGTTAACCACGCAACCAGCAATTCCACTCTTAAGCATACACCCAAATAAAGCATATTCATACAACAAGGACATCTATCTGTTCAACGATGTTCATAGCAGCATTATTTGTAATAGCTAGAACCTAGAAGCAACCTAGATGCCCTTCAAGTTAAGACTGGATAGAGAAAATGTGGTACATTTACACAATGGAGTACTACTCAGTGGGGAAAAAAATGGAATCTTGAAATTCACAAGCAAATGGATGGAACTAGAAGAAACCATTCTGAGCAAGGTACCCAAGTCACAAAAGGACATATAGGGTATGTCCTCACCCATATATGTATTTTAGATATGGAGCAAATGATTACCAGCCTACATACTGCCAGAGAAGCTAGAAAACAAGGACTCTAAGAGAGGCATACATAGTCCCCTGGAGAAGTAGAAAGGGTCAAGATCTCCTGAGAAATTTGGGAGCATGGGGAAAGGTGAGAGGAAGCTAGAAGAATGAGAAGTTGAGAAGAGCAGGGGTGAGGAGGACATGAGGGAGCAGGAAGGTTGAGTCAGAGGAAGAGTAGAGGAGAGCAAGATAAGATATACACTACTAGAGGGAGACATTATAGGTTTAAAGAGAAATCAGGTATTAAGGAAATGTCTGCAGAAGTACAAAGATGACACCAACTAACAATCTAAGCAACAGGAGGGAGGCTACCTTAAATGCCCTTCCCTGATAATGAGATTGATGAATGACTTTTATGCCATTCTATAGCCTTCATCCAGCAGCTGGTGGAAGTAGAAGCAGACACCCACTGCTAAACACTGAACAGAACTGGAATCAAGTTGCAGAGAATGAGAGATGAGCGGCCCACGCCAGGCTGGTGAAACCCACAGAAACAGCTGACCTGAACAAGGAAGAGCTCTTGGTCCCCAGACTGATAGCTGGGAAACCAGCATGGGACTGATCCAGACTCCCATGAATGTGGGTGTCAGTGAGGAGACCTCTGAAATCCATGGGGGCACTTGTAGTAGATCAGTACTTATCCCTGGCATAGGAATGGACTTTGGGAAACCATTCCCCATAGAGGGATACTCCCTGAGCCAAGACACTTGGGGTTGGGCCTAAGCCCTATCCCAAAGGATATGACAGACTCTGAATAACCCCTCTGGAAGGCCTCACCCTCCCAGGGGAGCAGAAAGTTATGTGATAGGTAAGGTTTTAGTTGGGGGAAGAGGCGGGGTAGGAGGGGAGGGAGATGAAACTGGGATTTACATGCAAAACAATCCTGTTTCTAATTCAAATTTTAAAAAATGGAAAAAAGGAAGCACAACTCAAGTGGGAAGACAGATATTACCTCAGAGTAAAGAGCTGGGATAAGATTTTCCAACAAATGGACCCAAGAAACAAGCTGGTATAACTATCTTAGTCTCTAACAAATAATACTTCCAACTAAAATCAATTAAAAGTGATGAAGGATGTCATTTCATATTTATAATGGGGAAAATCCATCAGGAAGAAGTCTCAATTCTGAGCATCTGTGCACCAAATACAAAGGCACCCCCATTTGTAAAAGAAACATTAATAAAACTCAAATCACACATAAGAACTCAAACAGTTATTGTGGGAAACATCAACTCCCCACTCTCATCACTAGACAGGACCACAAGACAGACCCTTAACAAAGAAACAAAGGAACTAACAGAAGTTATGACTCAATTGTGATTACCAGACATCTTTAGAACATTCCACCCAAACACAAAAGAACATACCTTCTTCTCAGCCCCACATGGGACCTTCTCTAAAACTGAACACATACTGAGCAACATAACACATACTGAGTACAAAAAAATGGAATAACACACTGTATCATATAAGCATATACCCCTATGCTTTAAAGTTAGAATTCGTCAACAACACAAATTTCAGATAACCCATAATCTCATAGGAATTGAACGATGCACAATTGCACCATTCCTAGGCCAAGGAAGAAATAAGAAAGAAATTAAAGACTTCATTAAATTCAATGTAAATGAAGACACAACATACCCAAACTTATGGGACACTTTGAAAACAGTACTAAGAGGAAAGTTAATAGCACTAAGTGCTCACATGAAGAAACTGCAGAATAGTTACACTAGAAAATTAAATCATAACTGAAAGCTGTAGAACACAAAGAAGCAAACACACTCTAATGCAGTAGACACCAGGAAATTATCAAACTTAGGGCAGAAATCATTAATGTTTAAACAAAGAAAACAATACAGAATCAATGTAACAGTGTTTGTTCTTAGAGAAAATCAACAAGATAGACAAACCTTTATCCAACCTAACCAAAAGGCAGAGAGACAACATGCAAATTAACAAAATCAGAAAGAAAAAGGGGGGCACAACAACAGACACTGAAAAATCCAGAGAATCATCAGGTCATACTTTGAAAATATGTACTCCACAAAATTTGAAAATTTAAAAGAAATGGACAATTTTCTGAATAAGTATCACTTACCAAATTGAATCAAGAACAGATAAGCAACTTAAACAAACCTATAACCTCTAAGGAAATAGAAGCAGTCATCAAAGGTCTCCCAACCGCCCCCTCCCCCAAAAAAACCAGGGCAAGATAGCCTCAGTGCAGAATTCTACCAGAAATTCAAAGAAGAGCTAATACCAATACTCCTCAAATTGTTCAATACAATACAAACAGAAGGTTCATTACCAAACTCTTTTTTTATGACACTACAATTACCTTAGTAATCAAGCCACATAAAGACACAATTAAGAAAGAGAACTACAGACCAATCTCTGTCATGAACATTGATGCAAAAAATACTCAATAAAATGTTGGCAAATCCAATGCAAGAACTCATCAGAGAAATCATCGACCATGCTCAAGTAGGCTTCATCCCAGAGATTCAGAGATGGTTCAACACACAAAAATCCATCAATGTAATCCACAATATAAACAAACTGAAAAAGAAAAAACACATGATCATCCCACTAGATACTGAAAAAGCCTTTGACAAAATCCAACAACCCTTTATGATAAAGGTCCTGGAGAGGTCAGGGATAATAGGAACATACCTAAACATAATAAAAGCAATATACAGTAAGCCAACAGCCAACAGCCAATATCAAACTAAATGGAGAGAAATCAACTGAATTCTGCTAAAATAAAGAACTCTCTCAATATCTCTTCAATATTGTACTTGAAGTTCTAGCTAGAGCAATAAGACAACAAAAGGAGATTAAGGGAATACAAATTAGAAAGGAAGAAGCCAAACTTTCACTATTTGCATATGATATCATAATCTACGTAAGTGACCGGCAAAACTCTACCAGGGAACTCCTACAGCTGATAAACACCTTCAGCAAAGTGGCAGGATACAAGATTAGCTCAAAAAATTAATAGCCCTTCTATATACAGATGATAAATGGGCTGACAAGGAAATCAGAAAAACATCACCCTTTACAATAGTCACAAACAACAAAAATATCTTGGGGTAACACTAACCAAACAGGTGAAAGACCTGTATAACAGGACCTTTGAGTCTTTAAAGAAAGAAATTAAAGGAGATACCACAAAATGGAAAGATCTTCCATGCTCTTGAATAGGTACAATAGTAAAAATGACAATCTTGCCAAAAGCAATCTACAGATTCAATGCAATCCAGATCAAAATACTGGCAAAATTCTTCACATACCTGGAAAGAATAATACTCAACTTTATATGGAAAAAAAAAAAAAAACAAAAGACCCAGGATAGCCAATACAACCCTGTAAAATAAGGCAACTTCCAAAGGCGTCACCATCCCTGATTTCAAGCTCTATTATAAGAGATATAGTCCTGAAAACAGCTTGGTATTGGCACAAAAATAGACAGGTAGACCACTGATATCCAACTGAAAACTCTGATATTAACCCACATATTTACGAACACCTGATTTCTGACAAAGAAGCTAAAATTATACAAAGGAAAAAGGAAAGCATCTTCAACAAATTGTACTGGCATAACTAGATACTGGCATGTATAAGACTGCAAATAGATCCATATCTATCACCATGCCCAAAACTTATGTCCAAATGGATAAAGGAATTCAACATAAATCCAGCCACACTGAACCTCTGAGAAGAGAAATTGGGAGGTAACCTTGAAGGAATTGGTACAGGAGACTACTTTCTAAACAAAACACCTGTAGCAAAGACACTGAGATGGTCAAATAATAAATAGGACCTCCTGAAACTGAGAAGCTACTGCAAGGCAAATGACACAGTCAACAAGACAAAACCACAGCCCACAGGATGGAAAAAGATATTCTCCAACCCCACGTCCAACAGAGGGCTTATCTCCAAAATTTACAAAGAACTCAGGAAGCTAGCTTCGAAAACATCAAATAATCCAATTAAATAGTGGGGTACAGAACCAAACAATTCTCAATAGAGGAGTCTAAAATGGCTGATAGACACTTAAGAAAGTACTGAACATCCTTAGCCATCAAGGAAATGCAAATCAAGACAACTCTGAGATACCATCTTTCTCCTGTCTGAATGGCCAAAATCAAAAACACCAATGGCAGTTTATGCTGGAGAGGATGTGGAGAAAGGGGATCATTCCTCCACTGCTGGTGGGAGTGTCAACTCATACAGCCACGTTGGAAATCAGTATGGAGACTCCTCTGGAAAATGGGAATCAGTCTACCACAAGATCCAGCAATTCCACTGTTAGGCATATACCCAAAAGAAGCACATTCATACAACAAAGACATCTGTTCAATGATGCTCATAGCAGCATTATTTGTAATAGCCAGAACTTGGAAGCAACCTAGATGCCCTTCAAGTGAAGAATGGATAGAGAAAATGTGGTGCAGTTACACAATGTAGTACTACTCAGTGGAAAAAAGAAACAATGTAATCTTGAAATAGGCAGGCAAATGAATAGAACTAGAAGAAACCATCCTGAGCAAGGTAACCCAATTATAAACAGACAAACATGGTATGTACTCACTCATATATGGATTTTAGACATAGAGCAAATGATTACCAGCCTACAGTCCACACTGCCAGAGTAGCTAGGAAACAAGGAGGACCCTAAGTGAGATATACATGGTCCCCTAGAGAAATGGAAAGGGTCAAGATCTCCTGAGCAAATTGGGAGCATGGGGAAAGAGGAAAGGGAGCCATCAGAATGAGAAGGGGAGAAGAGGAGTGGAAAGGAGGAGGACATGAGGGAGCAGGACGGTTGAGTCAGGGGAAGAATAGAGGAGAGCAAGATAAGAGATACCATAATAGAGGGATCCATTATAGCTTTAAAGAGAAATTTGGCACTAGAGAAATGTCCAGAGATCTACAAGGATGACACCAACATGCAATCTAATCAATAGTGAAGAGTTTACCTGAAATGCCCTTCCCTGATAATGAGATTGATGACTACCTTTTTCACCATCCTAGAGCCTTCATCGAGAAACTAATGGAAGTAAAATCAGACAGCCACAGCAAAACACTGAGCTGAACTGGAAACCAGTTGCAGAGAGGAAGATGTGATGAGCAAAGGGTTCAAGACAGGCTAGAGAAACCCACAGAAACAGCTGACCTGAACAAGGGGTTTCTCATGGTGCCCAGACTGATAATTGGAAAACCAGCATAGGACTGATCTCGACAACCTGAACATGGGTGTAGTGATGAGGTCTCGGAAGTCTATGGGGCCTCTGGTGTATTTAAATTGCTTATCTGTTCTTGATTTAATATTGGTAAGTGAAATCTATCCAGATCATTGCCCATTTCCTTTAAATTTACTAATTTTATGGAGTACAAGTTTTCAAAGTATGACCTGATGATTCTCTGGATTTCCTCAGTGTCTGTTGTTTTGTCCCCCTTTTCACTTTTAATTTTGCTAATTTGCATGTTCTCTCTCTTCCTTTTGGTTAGGGTGGATAGATGTTTGTCTATCTTGTTGGTTTTCTCAAAGAACCAACTCTTTGTTTAATTGACTTTTTGTGGTTTTTTTTTGTTTCTACTTTATTGATTTCAACCCTCAATGTGATTATTTCCTGGTGCCTACTCCTCTGGGGTGAGTTTGCTTCTTTTTGTTCTAGAGCTTTCAGGTGTTCTGTTAATTCTCTAATGTGGTTATTCTCCAGTTTCTTCACGTGGGCACTTAGTTCTATGAACTTTCCTCTTAGCACTGCTTTCAGAGTATCTCATAGCTTTGGGTATCTTGTGCTTTCATTTTCATTGAATTCTAGCAAGTCTTTGATTTATTTCTTCCTTTTCCCAGGAGTGGTGCCATTGAGTTATGCTCAATTCCCATGATTTTGTTGGGTTTCTGCAATTTGTGCTGTTGCTGAATTCTAATTTTAAGCCATGGTGGTCCAATAAGATACAAGGGTTATTCCAATTTTTTCTTATCTGCTGAGGTTTACTTTATTGCCAAGTATGAGATTAATTTTAGAGAAGGTTCCATGTGGTTCCAAATTTAGAGAAGTTATATTCTTTTGTGTTTGGGTGGTGTACTATAGATGTCTATTAACCCCAATTAGGTCATAACTTTTGTTAGATCCTTCTTTGTTAGGTTTCTGTCTGGTAGTCACATCTAGTGGTGAGAGTGGGGTATTGAAGTCTCCCAATATAAGTGTGTGTGGTTGAATGTGTGATTTGAGTTTTAGTAATGTTTCTTTTATGAATGCGGGTGGCTTTATATTTGGTGCATAGATATTCAGAATTGAGACTTCATCTTGATGGATTTTTCCTGTCATGAATATGAAATTATCTTCTTCATCCCTTTGATTAATTTTAGTTTGAAGTCTAATTTGTTACATATTAGGATATCTACACCATCTTGCTTTTTAGGACCATTTGGTTGGAAAATCTTTTTGCAACCCTTAAGTCTCAGGTAATGTCTACCTTTGAAGTTGAGGTGTGTTTCTTGTATGCAGCAGAAGGATGGGTTCTGTCTTCATATCAATTCTGTTAGCCTGTGACTTTTTATTGGTGAGTTAAGACCATAGATATTGAGGGATATTAATGACCATTGATTGTTTATTTTTTGTTTTGGATTTGCTTTAGGTAGTAGTATTGTGTGTGGGTTTTTCCACTAATTCTGGCTTTTGGTAAAGTGAGATTATCTATTTTCCATTATTTTGTGAGTGTGGTTTACTTCCTTGGGTTGGAGTTTTCCTTCCAGAACTTTCTGTAGGGCTGGATTAGAGGATATGTATTATTTAAATCTGGCCTTGCATGGAATATCTTGTTTTCTCCAAATATAATGACTGAGAACTTAGCTGGGTATAGTAGTCTGGGCTGGCATCTGTGGTCTCTTAGTGTTTGTAGAAAAATCTATCCAGAACCTTCTGGCTTTCAGTTTCCATGGAGAAGTCAGGTGTAATTGTGGGAAGTCTGCCTTTATATGTTACTTGGCCTTTTTCCTTCACAACTTTTAGTAATCTTTCTTTATTCTGTATGTTTAGTGTTTTGATTATTATGTTGCAAGGGGACTTTTTTGGTCCACCCTATTTGGTGTTTGGGAAGGTTCTTGTACTTTCATAGTCATGTCCTTCTTCAGGTTGGGAAAGTTTTCTTCTACAGTTTAGTTGAATATGTTTTATGGACCATTGAGCTGGACTTCTTTGCCTTCTTCTATACCTAGGTTTGGTCTTTTCATGAGGTCCCAAGTTTCCTGCATAATTTGTGTTAAGATTTTGTTGGATTTAAGATTTTCTTTGGTCAATGAATCTATTTCCTCTTCCTGAGATTCTCTCTTCCATCTCTTTTATTCTGTTGGTTATGCTTGCAGGATAGATTTCCTACAAGATTTCCTGATCATTTACCCAGCTTTTCTACTTCCAGCATTCCCTCCATTTGTGTTTTCTTTGTTGTCTCTATTTCAGTTTTCAGGTCTTTAAATGTTTGAATTGTTTCCTTTATCTGTTTGCTTTTTCTTGGCTTTCCTTCCTTTCTTTAAGAGAGTTGATGATTTCTTGCCTTTTTGGTTTGTTTTTTCTTCCATTTCTTTAAGGGATTTTCTCATATACTCTTTGAGGGCCTCTATCATTTTCATGAAGTTGTTTGTAAGGTCATTCTCTTCTGCTTCATCTGCATTGGGATGTTGAGATCTTGCTAGTATAGAATTCCTAGACTCTGGTGGTGTCATATAAGTCTTTCTGATGTTGAATGTGTTTTTATACTGTTGTCTTCCCATCTCTTCTTCCAGTGGGTATAGGTGGGGTCTCTCCCTCTACTGGTGGTTATGGGTTCAAGGCTCTATCCTCTCCTCTCTACCAGAGGGTGCAGGGGAAAGTCAGAAATTGTGGCCAATGCTGGCTGTTTTGTTCTGTGTCCACGGCTCTCTGGGGGATTCAGTGGCAATAAGGGTCTGGTGGTCACAGGACAGGGAACTCAGAGAGGGAAGGATGGGCTGGAAGACCCCTGGGACTCATCTCTCTACCAGATGGTAGAGGGAAAAGACACGAAGTACTTTCTAATAGAAATTTTAGGAGAGAAAATATATTGAAAATAATAACTAAATTAGTAAGAAATTTGCCAGAACTAAAGAAGGACACAGGCTTCAGATTCAAAAGACACACGAATGCTAAGCAATTGGGATAACGTAGGCAATTTTTAAATCTTATGAATTTGGGTACCTCATGTATAAGCTACTCAAGATAAACAGGCTTTCAACTCTTACAGGTATGTTTGATGCAAGATATATCACTATGTAGAGCAAACCTTCAATTGTAGCCAGAAGCTCAATATTAATTGTAATTGTTTGGCCAATGAATCAGGCTTATTCCTGGCTAGATTATACATGTAAATGAACCCATTTCTATTAATCAGTGTATTGCCACATGACATAACAGTGACCCTCTGACATATTTCTCCTCCAAGGGCTGCTAGTGTGTCCCTCAACTCTGCCATCTTTCTTCCTGTATTCAATTTGGCTTTCCTGCCTACCTATATTCTGCTCTGACATGGCCAAAGCAGCTTTATTCATCAACCAATATCTGCAGCATACATCATCTCCTCTATTCTGTCTAATTAAAACAGAAGGTTTTAACTTTAACGTTATAAAATTACATATAACAAAACAGGTATCAAACAATAATTATAGTTACAATATGTAGTTTATCTGTATTTGGCAAAATTAAGAAAATGCTCTACCACCCGGCATTGGTGGCACATTCCTTTAATCTCAACACTCAGGAGCCAGAGGCAGGCAGATCTCTGTGAGTTCAAGGCCAGCCTGGTCTCCAGAGGAAGTGCCAGGATAGGCTCCAAAGCTGCACAGAGAAACCCTGTCTCAAAAAACCAAAAAAAAAAAAAAAGAAAGAAAGAAAATGCTCTATCATATATATTATCTTTGTGAGTCTAAAGTTTGTTATCTAATTTATATTTTGTCATAACCAAGGAAAACTATTATATCTAGTCTTCAATGCCATCAAAGGCACCAGAAGTATATAATATTACTTAAGCAAACAGGAAGTAGATTGTAAGCAACTTCCAAAACTCTAGAAATGACAGATTTCTCAGTGAAGCAGGAAATTTGAAACTGTTCCCCATGTATTGGCAGTTTGTCAGCCATTTTTCTCTGTGTCCTATAGAAAGTTTGGAAGGTACTTCTGTGAACAGGAATGTTGGAGGTCCATCTTGCCTTGTTTTAACACACTTTAGCGTTCATTTTCCTGTGGGCCTTGCATATCCAATCCATACAGCATACTATCAAGCAGTCTAAGCAAGAGCAGTTTCTTGTCCAAATGGCTAGCCTTACCATATTGAAAACAAATGCTGTAATGAACTTCCTCAATGTCCATCATCTTCTTGAAATAATTGGTGATGTCAGGAGCAGATGAGTCTCACTGTTGAGAAAAGTCTAAGTTTTTTAAACATTTTAAATGCCATATTCTGTAGATCTTTGAAGTGTTTGAAGATTACTTATCCATCTGAACCATATCTCCACATATCTAGAAAACCTAAAATGACTATAAGTTTTACTATTATAAATGAGTACTAATTTGTACTTAACTATACATTACATTTTAAATGAGCTATATAAACATACTACCTTAAACAAAAGTAGAAATATATGTATAAGATAATAAAATTATATTACATGTATAATATAATAAAAATTAAACTTAAATTTAAATCAATAAATCAAATTCCATATCACTGTATTCATTTCTGTATCATATTTTCCATTTTTCTTTAGAAAAAGATTGAGTATGACCATTAATCATTTATAACTAAACCCCTTTAAGAAAACAAACATTTGTAAGCAATATTTTGGGAATTTGAGCATGGTTTTTCTATACTGCTTTCTGTTGATTGGTGGTATAGGTAATCTTATGGGAATCCTGAGGAAATTTAGAATTATGACCAAGTCTTGACTGGGGTATTTTGAGTGGTTGGTCCATCTTAGCCAATAGCTTTGAAGCTATAGTGCATGTTGGTTACCTAGGCCATTGTTTCTACTGGAGATCTTTTAGGGGGTCTTGCTCAATCAAACCATATTAACCCTGAAAGAATTTATAGCTTCTCATCTTTTTTTGCAGATTTTTTATTTGAATTAGAAACAATATTGTTTAACATGCCAATCCCAGTTCCCTCTCTCTCCCCTCCTCCCCTACCACCCTCCCCCCAACTAAAATCCTACCTATCACTTATCATTTCTGCTCCCCAGGGAGGCTGAGGCCTTCCATAGATGGTCATCAGAGTCTATCATATTCTTTAGGATAGGGTCTAGGTTCACCCCTCTGTGTCTTGGCTCAGGGAGTATCCCTCTATGGCTTCTCATCTTCTGTGGAAACAAAAGCAAAACTCACTTCTCCAAAAAAGTCTCTTTTTTTTCTTCCATTTTTTTTATTTCAATTAGATACAAGATTGTTTTACATGTCAATCCCAGTTCCCTCTCACTCCCCTCCTCCCCTGACCCACCAAACTAAAATTCTACCTATCACATACCCTTTCTGCTCCTCAGGGAGGGTGAGGCCTTATATAGGAGGGTCTTCAGAGTCTGTCATATTCTTTGGGATAGGGCCTAGGCCCACCCCCATGTGTCTATGCTCAGGGAGTATCCCTCTATGTAGAATGAACTCCCAAAGTCTGTTCCTATGCTAGGGATAAGTACTGATCTACTATAAAGGGCCCCATAAATTTCCAAGGTCTCCTCACTGACACCCATGTTCATGGGGTCTGGATCAGTCCCATGCTGGTTTCCCAGCTACCAATCTGGGGACCAAGAGCTCCCCGTTGTTCAGGTCAGCTGTTTCTGTGGGTTTTACCTGCATGGTCTGGACACTTTTGCTCCTAACTCCTCCTTCTCTGCAACTGGATACCAGATCAGTTCATTGTTTAGCTGTGGGTGTCTGCTTCTACTTCCATCAGCTGCTGGATGAAGGCTATAGTATGGCATATAAGTTAGTCATCAATCTCATTATCAGGGGAGGGGAGGTAAGGTAGACTCTCCTCTGTTGCTTAGATTGTTAATTGGTGTCATCCTTGTAGATCTCTGGACATTTCCCTAGTGCCAGATTTCTCTTTAAACCTATAATGGCTCCCTCTATTATGGTATCTTTTATCTTGCTTTCCTCTATTCTTTCCCCAACTCAAACTTCCTGCTCCCTCATGTCCTCCACACCCCTCCTCTACTCCCCTTCTCATTCTTCTAGCTCCCTCTCCCTTCCCCCATGCTTCCAATTTGTTCAGGAGATCTTCTCTCTTTCCCCTTCTCCAGGGGACTATGTATGTCTCTCTTTTAGTATTCCTTGTTTCCTATCTTCTTTGGGGGTATGGACTGTAGGCTGGTAATCCTTTGCTATATGTGTAAAATCCATATATGAGTGAGTACATACCATGCTTGTCTTTTTTTGACTGGGTTACCTCACTCAGAATGGTTTCTTCTAGTTCAGTCCATTTGCCTGCAAATTTCAAGATTCCATTATTTGGTTGGTTGGTTGTTTTTCCGCTGAGTAGTACTCCATTGTATAAATGTCCCACATTTTCTCTATCCATTTTTCACTTGAGGGGCATCTAGGATGCTTCCAGGTTCTGGATAAAACAAATAATGATACTATAAACAGTGTTGGACAGATGTCCTTGTTGTATGAATGTGCTTCTTTTGAGTATATACCTAAGCGAGGAATTGCTGGATCTTGTGGTACTCTGATTCCCATTTTACTGAGGAATCGCCATACTGATTTCCAAAGTGGCTGTATGAGTTGGCACTCCCTCCTGTGGAGGAGTGTTCCCCTTTCTCCACATCCTCTCCTGCATAAACTGTCATTGGTGTTTTTGATTTTAGCCAAGCAATGTATCTTTTTTTTTTCTTTTCGAGACACGGTTTCTCTGTGGCTTTGGAAGCTGTACTGGAACTAGCTCTTGTAGACCAGGGTAGTCTCGAACTCACAGAGATCTACCTGCTTCTGCCTCCCGAGTGCTGAGATTAAAGGCATGTGCCACCAACACCCAGCTTTTAGCCAAGCAATGTATTTTTTAAGTTCCATTTTACTACTATATTTTTTACTTTTTTAAAGGTTAAAATGTTTAAAAGCTTATAATATTTAGATTGATATATTTTATCAGTATCTCTTTTAATCTCATGTCTCTCAGCAGCTGTCCTTTGCTTTTTAGCAACCAAAAAAAAAAAAAAATCCAAAATCACCATAATATTATATGGGATATAGACTTCATGTGTATTTTTCAACTTTATGCAGCCTTTTATATTATTTTAATGTCTCTTTAAAGATTTTGTTTTATTTTTTAAAACTTTTAATTTTTTTCTGTAGCTGTCTATATTTTTTCTCCCAAGCCTACATACATTTGTAAACACATTGTGGCCCATTTAGAGGGTTTTTGTTGTTGTTTGAATATGTCTTTATTGTGTATCTGTATCCTATTTAATCATTGCTTTAAACTGTCAAACTAGGACAAAAGCAGTATCCATTGCATAGGTACTCAGAAGAGTCATGCTAATCCCCCAAATTTTGGGTTCATGGTGTCACCAGGTAGCTTGCAGCCAGCCCACAAACCTTTTTTATTTGTATGAGTAAAAGCTAAATCCAGTATGTAGCCTGCTCGATGACTTGGAGAAGCCTCTGTGTATCTCAACAGGTATCCACCATGCTATGCTCAAGCCTGAATATTGTGGTGTCTCTGAACCAGAGCTCCCATGAAAGACACAACTAGGAAGCTGTTTTGGGCTCCAATATTGTTCATCTAGAAACTCTTTTTTAAGACTTATAGAAATTCAAGAGTTCCACATTGGTATGCCAAATTCCTGGCACATCATTCAACAAAACATTAAACATCAGTTCAGAATCCATCCCTGGCTCAGAGCCAATGTTTGTGGCATATGGAAGTGGAAGTGCATATTTCTGGAACATTTGGTATAATTGGAGTTCATTAGTGACAGTGGTGTGCATGTTTGCAAAGTTCATCCTGTTTGACATAGTCTTGGCCTGAGACAAATTTCTGCCAAATTAGAGGGAAAATTTTCAATAAGGAAATATCTTGAAATCTTTTTTAATTGCACTTGAAACATACAGATTGCTTTTTAAAATATCATGTAGCAATATCTTTGGATAAATAATATTGGAAATGTTGACATTTATGTGAGAAAATAATTGTTCATAAAATGAAGTGGAATGAGGATTATAAAGATATCTGAACGTATAGCAAAAATAACTACAGAGATCAGTCGATTTTTAAAATTGAAAGAATAGTAATCTGAGATGAGAAATATCAGTCTTGTAACAATGATTCAAAGCTGGCACTTGGTGACATATAATAATAATATCTCTTGGGAAGTAAGCAGTTCCTAGGATTATTTTGTTAATCAACTCTTGGGAGAGGGATTAGACAAAACTATTATACTTAGTAAATGAAACATATTTAATTTTGCATCTAATTCCTTGTCAGTTTGTTGCTAAAGCAACTCATATCAAGACTTATAAAAACAGCTTTCCATCAATAATGGTTTGACAGTTACAATGCTACTGGGTATGCCTTTCAATTTTATAATTAGGGAAACTCAGCAGAGGAGACATATGGATCAATAACAAAGTCAATTTTCTATTATGGAAATAAATTGATATTTCCACTGTAAAAAAATTTCTTTTGATGTCTCAGAACAACACTATTTATTTCTAGCAAGAAGACAAGAGTAGTTTTAAACATTAGACAACTTACAGTAGTGCTTAACAGTTTCTTCAACTCTCTAGGTAATATCAGGCCTGCTTAGCAACTCTCTCAAAGGAGGTATCTTCACAGATTTCTGCATTGGCTTTGAAGAAGGGGGTCTAATTCCTTTCATACTCTTTATCACACCAAGTTCAACACTATAAAACAAAAGAAAGAGCATAGATTTAGAAACAGGACAGAATTGTACACGGATCTTGGCTTTGAAATCATAGGCATTCTTAACTAATCCTGAACTTCAGTTCCCTAAATTGCAAGTTAGACTTAGTTCCATCTAGAGGCAAATTCTTGAACCTGTAGTTGTTTGACTCAGACATATCACACCCATAGTAACAGACATTAGAACACTTGCTCTGTATTCAGTATTACTATTTGAGCACTTTTTGGTGATGCAGCATTGCCAAAGGAAGTATGTTTCAAAGGGTGGTCATTATGCCATTTCCCTTCACTCCACTTTGTGCTTGCAGTTCAAGATGTGAGCTCTTATCCTTCCTAGCATCATACATGCCATTTGGTCCTATGCTTTCATTCTGCCATCATGAAACTGTACACCAAAATAAATTCTTTCTTATGTAAATTGCTTTGGTCCTGGTGCTTGATCACAGCAATAGACAGGCGATTTATATACACTTACTTACTACTTGCTCATTAGGTTTACTTTGAGCACAGCTCCATTCATGGCTCTAAGTGCTTTGGTGAACTACCGTATGAGTGCAATGAGTTGATGTATATAAATATTACAATATTAAGAGCATGCTTAACAACTTTCAATTGTTTTCCTTTATCTTTTACCCTTCCCCATGATAAATTTCATGGGGAATATAGAAACAACACATCATTCTGAAGAAAGTTGCAATACAGTTGTGAAGTAATCAATCCTTTTAGGGCTCATTCTTATGATAAGGTAATTCTGCCAAAATATCAGTTTCACCTCAAGCTTACAGAATTTATAAGATCAAATCTAAATTTGTTAAAATGAGTTTTACCCAAATCATGATAGTAAATGATAATGGTTGTTATGACTTCTTGTTTCCAGAAGATTATATTCAGTTGGGATGTTTCTACCTAAGTTACAAATAAGCCTGGTCATGACCATGATGTAATTGTCTCCTAAAGAGACCCCAGGCCCTCACAGTCTCAGAAATTCTTTCTTATTCCTAACCTCTGCTGAAATATCCCAGAGAACATTGTGTCTGACTAGGGTTCTAGCCTGCTGAAAGCTGAGAGTGGTTCAGTCCTCTTTTTTATTTTTATTTTTCTGATAGACTTGCCATTTCCACCTGAACATCTTATTTATAGATGCTGTGTGTTCCTTTAATATAGCTATTGGATTTTGAAAAATGCTTAGAAGTATTATAAAATTTGGCCATTCCCTTGGCACCAAGGCTGTGGGAAACTATCTCAAGATAACCAAGATGGACACTGAGACTAAAGAACAGAAGCATAGATTGTGAAGTTTGATGAAAAGCTGTAAATGTTTTCTAGATATGTAGATTAGAGCAAATTTAACAAAGAATTCCTGTTCCTTCTCTCCAATGTGATATTGATATCCCTCCACCTACAGGCAACATCTTTGTAGCCCAGATTGACCTCAACCTCATGATCTTCCTGCCTCGCCTTCCCAGTGCTGAGGTTTTGGGCATATGATACCATACCAGGGTGTAAGTTGGGTTTTAATTTCTTCTTTCAAAGTAATCTTAGGACTTGCTTTTAATTAGCAAGATTCAACACAATCAACTGTGACTTTCTTTTTTAATTCTTTTTTCTCCATTTTTTAATTTAAATTAGAAACAAGATTGTTTTACATGTCAATCCCAGTACCCTCTTCCTCCCCTCCTCCCCGGCCCCCACTAGCACCCTTCCTATCCTATACCATTTCTGCTCTCCAGGGAGGGTGAGGCCTTCCATGGGGGTGGTCTTGAGAGTCTGTCATATCCTTTGGGATAGTGCTAGGCCCTCCCCCGAGTGTCTAGGCTGAAAGAGTATCCCTCTATGTGAAATGGCCCCCCAAAGTCTATTCCTATGCTAGGGATAAGTACTGATCTACTACAAGAGGCCCCAGAGATTTCTCAGGTCTCCACACTGACATCCACATTGATGGGGTCTGGATAAGTCCCATGCTGGTTTCCCAGCTATCATTCTAGTTGGTGTCATCCTTGTAGATCTCTGAACATATCCCTAGTGCCTGATTCCTCTTTAAACTTATAATGGCTCCCTTTATTATGGTATCTCTTATTTTGTTCTCCTCTGTTCTCCCCCTACACAATCTTCCTGCTCCCTTATGTCCTCCTCACCCCTCCTCTTCTCCCCTTCTCATTCTCCTAGCTCCCTCTCCCCTTCCCCCATGCTCCCAATTTGCTCAGGAGATCTTGTCCCTTTCCCGTTCTCTGGGAGAACATGTATGTCTCTCTTAGGGTCCTTCTTGTTTCCTCGCTTCTCTGATGGTGTGGATTATAGCCTGGTAATTCGTTGCTATATGTGTAAAGTCCATATATGAGTGAGTACATACCAAGTTTGTCTTTTTGTGACTGGGTTACCTCACTCAGGATGATTTCTTCTACTTTGATCCATTTGCCTGTGAATTTCAAGATTACATTGTTTTTTTTGTTTTTTGTGTTTTTTTTCCACTGAGTAGTACTCCATTGTGTGAATGTACCACATTTTCTCTATCCATTTTTCAGTTGAGGGGCATCTAGATTGCTTCCAGGTTCTGGCTATTACAAATAATGCTGCTATGAACATTGTTGAACCTTGTTGTATGAATGTGCTTCTTTTGGGTATATGCCTAAGCATGGAATTGTTGGATCTTGTGGTAGGCTGATTCCCATTTTCCTTTGGAATCGCCATGCTGATTTCCAAAGTGGCTGTATGAGTTGGCACTCCCACCAGCAGTGGAGGAGTGTTCCCTTTTCTCCACATCCTCTCCAGCATAAGTTATCATTGGTGTTTTTGATTCTAGCCATTCTGAAAGGAGTAAAATGATATCACAGAATTGTTTTGATTTGCATTTCCCTGATGTCTAAGGATTTTCAGCACTTTCTTATGTGTCTTTCAGCCATTTCAGATTCCTCTATTGAGAATTCTCTAGTTAGTTTTGTACCTCACTTTTTAATTGGATTATTCAGTGTTTTGGAAATTAGCTTCTTGAGTATAGTAGGAAATTACCAATACGGAGTCAGGTAGAAATATAAGGGTATTTAATAGGGAAAAGCCTTACTTACAGAGCGAACCAGCCAGCCGGTGGTAGTCTGTACAACAAGAAGCAAAGAGCAACCGAAACCGAAACGCAGTCCCCCTACTCACTCTGACCACACCCTCACAAGCCCTCAGGTACTCCTGTAGCCAGCCCCTAAGAAGGCGTGGCTACAGCTTCCCCTACACTTGAGTAGTTTGTAAATATTGGAGATTAGCCCTCTGTCAGATGTGGGGTTGGTGAATATCTTTTCCCAGTCTGTGGGCTGTCATTTTGTCTTGCTGACTGTGTCCTTTGTCTTACAGAATCTTCTGAGTTTCAGGAGGTCCCATTTATTAATTGTCCATCTCGGTATCTGTGCTACAGGTGTAATATTCAGGAATCTGTCTCCTGAACCAATTCATTCAAAGATATTTCCCACTTTGTCTTCTAATAGGTTCAGTGTGGCTGGATTTATGTTGAGGTCTTTCATCCATTTGGACTTAAACATGGCAATAGACATGGTTCTATCTTCAGTCTTCTACATGCCAGCATCCAGTTATGCCAGCACCATTTGTTGAAGAAGTTTTCTTTATTCTATTATTTATCGTTAGCTTTTTTGTCAAAAATCAGGTGTTCATAGCTATGTGGGTTAATATCAGGGCTTTCAATTCTAGTCCATTGGTCTACCTGTCTATTTTTGTGCCAATACCAAGCAATTTTCAGGATTATAGGTCTATAATAGAGCTTGAAGTCAGGGATGATGATGCTTCTGGAAGTTCCTTTATTGCACAGGGTTGTTTTGGCTATCCTGGGTCTTTTGTTTCTCCATATAAAGTTGAGTGTTGCTCTTTCCAGGTATGTGAAGAATTGTGCTAGTATTTTGATGGGGATTGCATTGAATCTTTAGATGGCTTTTGGCAAGATTGCCATTTTTCTATATTGATCCTACCTATCCAAGAGCATGGGCGATCTTTCCATTTTTCTGGTATCTTCTTTCTTTCTTTCTTCCCCCCTTCCTTTGTTTCTCCCTTCCTTCCTTCCTTTTTGACCATTTTTTTCAGGACAGGGGAAAGAGTGGTTCCCTTAAAAGTCTAGAAGTTAAAAATACCAGTACATCTCATTATAAAATTAAGTTCTGTTACACAGAGTAATAGTTGTTTTCAATGAAATATTGCTATATATTGACACTCAGTTTGAGCTAAGTATTCTTCCAGGCATTGCTATATATACTGTTCTATTTAATCTTCAGATAAAGACATCCCCATCAAGAGTGGCACATGCTTGGACACCAGTTTTGGGAAACAAAGAGTACATGAAGTCATAAACAGATTTGAGAATTCTCCACTACACAATAATGCTCACACTTCACTCCAAGGAACAATTTTTGTACTCTGAATCAAGGTACTATCATGAAAAAAAAACCTGAATAATATTAAATTATTAAATTTCAAGAAAACTATGTTAACAGAGAGTCTGTTCATAATTGTCGATGTTTGTTACTGCCTGATGACTCAGAAAGTTGGTAGCTCTAAGAAAGTCAGGAAAGACAGACATTGAAAATATTATACAAACATGGATATGTTCAGAGATAAACAGAACAATTTATCACTCATAGCTGGGTAACCATGGGCAAGTCACCTAACTCTTCTAATCTGTCCTCTGAGATACAAAGGAAATTATGTATTTTCTAGGGTTGTTTTTTAGGTATTAAAAGTTATTATATACTTGGCAAATATGTAACATGTAAACTGTTGCTAAAAGATTGTTGTCTTTATCAATAACCCAATTCTATATCATTGTAGTCAAGTTTAAGACTGAGTGCAAATTTCCAGGTGACTTTAATGTACAAGTCCCAGGAAGAAAAGGAAAGCTGTCTATGTGCAGGCAGAGACATCTAAGGTTTGCAGATGAGGTAATATCTCATAATAACATCTTCAGGTTAGCTGTTTAACTTTTTATTTTTCTTTTGTAATGTAAAAGTATTACAGTGAAAATAATACAGTTATCAGGAATGTAGGAGACCAAGAATGAATTCCAATCCTGAGTAAGTTACTTATCTTCTTTAAAATTTGAAGCAGACACATATAAAGTATTTAATAAATATTTGTGTGACAAAATTCTGAAAATTATCATATGAATATTTACCTTTTTCTTTGAAAGAATTAAATGAGATATAAAGTTAAAGTTCCCAGCTCATGGTTAACATTTGGCAAATGTTAGTTTTCTTTATCCATGCACATTTTTAAAGTGCCAGACATTTTTTATTAAGAAATTCCAAATTTGATCAGTTCTTTCCATTTTAATAGAGTTTAATTCTTGTTTGTCACATGGATAAGCATGAACTGAGCCCAATTTACCAAATATTCTTCTTCACTCTATCTTAGAGGCTCTCTTAAAAGACCATTACCAACTCTGCCTTAAAGGCTTTCTGACAATATCTTACCAGCTATGTTGTCAGGAGCCAGCTCTGGTCAGATATAAAAGTCCTTCTTTACAGAGGCTGGCGACCTCCATGCTAAACCACCAATTAGTCAAGCACCCCACCCCTTAGGTTAGTGTTTGAGATAACCACAGGAGGTTCTGGACACCTGCCCTGGCCTGAGAGCAATTAACATTCATTCCTCCCCTACTTCCTCTTTCTCTAATTCCTCCTTTCTCTTTAAAAACCCCTTGTTATAATCAATAAAATTTAGACCTTGACAAGGACAATGCTTGGTCTCACTTCTTCTTTCTCACCCATTATTTTCAGGCTTGGTCCACCTTGAACCCACCAATTACCAGAGCCCCGCTGGCCAGGGCACTTTGTGACTAAAGCAATGGTGTTTCTCGCTGGAAATGAAGAATTCAGAAACTCACTCTGTTCCCTATGATGAAAGTGAGAAATGCACTATTTTTTATTAACCTAAGAAGTAGCTAAGTTTGCTTTTCTTGTCATACACATACACCATACACATACACCACATACATCCAAACACACACACATACATAAACACAGAATACACACATACCACATACACAAACACTGTACACACACACCACATATATATTCACAAATATGTACCATGAACATAAAACACAAACATACCACAGACATACTGCATCCACACACCACTCAAACATAACACACACACACACACACACACACACACACACACACACACACACACGAACTACAACAATGAAGAAACTGCAAGAAGCTCAGGTGTATCAGAATCAATGAGACTCTGAAAGAGCAGGCTGGAAAACTCGTAAAGATTTGGGAAACCTCTAGAAGGTAGAAGGGACCTCAGAAAGGTGCTACTTGCATGAACATGACCTCCAACTGGTTAGCTCTAAGCTCAAAAACCTTGTGTCATTGGACCACTAGTGTAGTGTAAAAGTCCTTGAATGTGAGTACTATGTCTCTCATGAGCAGCTGCTGGCTATGCCAGGATAAAAAGACCTCTTCAGCCATGATCACTGGATGTGCTATGATCACAACATATATGAATAATTGGGGGTGGGGATGTGACTTAGTGGCAGAGTAAAAACTTGGCTTTAGTAAGGACCTAGTTATAACCTCCAGTACTACAAGATAATAAAATAATATTTTTTCTTGACAGGATAATTAGGTAGCAATTGCCTATTCTGACAGCAATAATGAAAACAAAGAACAAGATTCCTCAAAATATAAATTGCAATGCCTAGCACATTGCTGGTACTCAAAACTAGAAGTTCTTTGTATTTGTTGTGCAAAATACTGTCTCTGGAACTAAACAAACTTCCTTTGGCCACTTTTTATGCCTGGCCCTATATTAAGCTAAGGAATGACTAATGATGCTACAGGCTAATGTGCTATCTCATCTACTCATAATGATATTACAGTGTAACAGAGGAGGCAGAGACAGAAAGATTGATAATAATTTGAAACATCTGATAAAAGAAACTTATGATCTGAACTTGGGAGCGGAAGTAGTTATTCATTGCTTTTTAGATGGCTGGAAGAAAGAAAAGAAAAGGAATTTCTCAATGAAATGGTAGCATCTGCATCTGGGACATATTCTCCTCTCTGTCTATTGTGATTCATTCATTCTTCAAGGGCAGATTGCTTTCTAGTTTGCAATGCAGATGCCAGGATTTGAAGAGAAAAGAATGAAATCCCACAGGTAGGTAAGAGGTTGCCAAGGAAAAGAATTCTTGTTTGTTTCTTTCTTCATGTGGTTTCCTATTACCATCCCTTTCTCAAGCCCGAGGGAGTACATTCTCACCATGATTAATGTCTCCCACAGAGGAAAGTTACTGCTTTCATTTACAGTGTTTATTGAGGTGGTGGCTTGTGTGGAATGTCTCAGTGGTTAAGCACCTTGGAACTAGTAAATCAGATGGTGTCTCAGTAGGTGGTCTCAGGTGATTCATGAAAAATTTTAACCCCATGAATACTATGGAAGAGCTTAGTAAATATGACCACAGATTTGATGTGCCATCATGCAAATACCTGAGAAAGATGCCTCAGTGTTGACCATACACTGTCAAGGAGTGTAGGCTGGGAAATTCAAAAGCCTTTGTCAAAGAACAGCAGTCACAGGAAGGAAATAAGGAAAATTCAAGAAATCCAAGAATTTGACATGTTTGAGAGAAGTTTTCTGTTTCTTCCATGGTTCACCTGTTCTGTTTCATTGTTTCATCGGATCCTGTAACTGTATGGGCACTAAGAAGCAGTTCTATAAATATAGAGTTCAAAATAGTAGTAACTCTCACCCACATGGTGGTGGTAAATGCCTTTAATGCCAGCACTCTAGAGGCAGAGTCAGGGATCTCTGTGAGTTTGAGGCCAGTCTGGTCTACAGAACGAGTTCCAGGACAGCCAGAACTGTTACACAGAGAAACCCTGTCTCAAAACAAACAAACAAATAAACAACAAAAAACTAAACTCTCAAGCTTATCTGGACTTTGGAATCAAGTGAGTATAGTGAAAAAAGAAAAAACCTAATGGCTAGTTTTCATCCTGAATTCTTATTTTGTTGATTTGAAGCATGATCTGCACAGTAGCAGTATCTTTGCTCTCAGGAGGTTAAAATACAGAAGTGTAACAACTAATTCTCCAAGGTGTCACTTTAGTCTGGATGAGTTTTGAGCCCTGAATTGTGTGACAGGATAGTATTACAAGCCAACTCTATGTTCTCCAAAATTATACAGTTAATGAGGAACATCGGTATGTCATCAAAGGGTGGTGGATTATTGTGGCAAGAGGCAGAGAATTAATATTTGGGTATATCTAACTTGAACTTTGAGCAAATCTCTTTTCTAAAGGATGCAGTCCTGAGCAACTTATATTGGTGACTTCAAAATTCAATGAGTGTGCCAAATGCAGTGGCACAGGCCTGTTATTCCAGGACTTGGAAGATGGAGGCAGAAGGATCTGGAGTTCAATGTCATCATTGGCTACAAAGCAAGTTCAGTCTGTACATAAAATGCATCTGGTAGTCGAATTTTTTTTTGAAAAAAAAAGTTTTGTTGGAATATGGACCTATTCTTCCCTTCATATATTGTCTATGGCTATTTTCATACAACATCATCATGTTGGGTAGCTACAATGAAGAGCTTATGACATACAAAGCCTGAAATCCTCTGGCTTTACGGAAGACAATTATTGGCTATGATCTAGTTATGAATTCCATATATTGTATGCAATGTTTGTGATAATGAAGACCTACTAATTTTTGTAAGTATCTTCCCTACATTAAGGTTTTATGCTCTTTGTAGCTGTACCCTTTACTATAGTGTTCCTCTAATAATATTGTTTCACATTCTCTTTCTGCTTTCCAAAGACCTTTGATGCTCAATCATTTCCTAGATTCCAGTGTAATGTTGAACTAACAGAAGACACTCAAAAGACATTTAACTCATTGATTATATTTGTCTGATTTATTTCAAGTTCTAAGCAATTAGAACAGATTAAGCAATTAAGCAATTATAACAAATTATTTCAAACCAGTGTACAAAATAACATTTTTAAACATTTTTGGTTATCACTGATTTCTATCTAAATCCTTTATTATAAGCATTATGTGAGTTTTCCCACAAGAGACAATGTGGTTCATGTTGAAAAGAATAATGTTTAGAGTCAGTTGTGAGTTAAAACCCCAGCTTGCCCACTCCCAAGCTTTGAGGTTTGGTTATATGGTTCATATTCAGAATTCTTTAGAATCTAGACAGTTGGAAACATCTACCTAGGTCTTACTTTCTACATATCAGCAGCATAGAAACAATGGCTTGGAGTGTATCCATTCCCGGAAATAACATTATGTTAATCACCTCCTAGGGTAGTAGATAAGGTTTAGGCCACTGTGAAGCCAGGTAAGTTTGCAAAGAAAAATACAATTACATGAAGCAAATATTGATGCCAGAAGATTTGAGTGACTGTGGAGATACATGGAGTGATGTGATATTTCTTGTCATTAATATGGCCTCCTTTTAACTCTTATGTATAAAGAATAAATGGCAATGTTCTCAATGCTGCTACATACTGTATTTCATCCCAATACACAGTTAATTTTAATGATGCTTTCTAGTGATTTTGTGCTTCTTATCATTTGAACCAGGGGCATATCTTCTTTTATTAAATAATTGAGTTGCCCAGGGAGAGTTCATTGCAAACTCAAGCTGAATATTTTCTGACTACTTAATGTTGTGGCTAACAGTAAACCCATGTTGAGATTTTTAAGTCTGACATTAGTTTGTATGAATTCTGTTTATGTTCTAGATATTTGGTGCTTCTTTTTTGGACTCTTACTTTGTGCCTGAGGACTGGGACAGGAGAGGAAATAAAGACTATGAAGAAGGAGTTATGAATCTGGTTACCTAGGGGAATTGGTCTGAGTATCAATGACTAGAGGACTATGGCAACAAGACTGATAGATTTTTTCTCATCAGAAACCTTTTGAGACAAAGCAAATCAAAGTTTCTTTTCTTCATGGCACAAGCATTCATTCAGCAAATATATTAAATTAAAAATGACAGTGCCAAATACTGGTACTAGTCATTGAAGAGTCATCAGGAAGTGAAACTGTGGGAGACCAAATAATTCTGTTATGGAATATTTTGGGGCCCAGCCTCCAGCTCCTGTAAACATGGGTCACCAGAAAGCGCTGGCTCACCATTGTATTGCCAGTAGGGCTACTATTGTTTACCATGGCCTCAAGGTAAAATGCCTCCTATTTGCATCTCCGTGGGCTTAAGCATCTGAATAGGCCCTCACCTTGGCAGAGGTGCATGTTGTGTTAATGACCAGGGAAGAAGAGAGTTTGAGCGAACCACCAGAGCAGAGAGGAGAACAAAGAGAGATGGTTCCCTTATGATATTGGCAGGATGGTTAAGAAACACCAGAAAAGATGGCGAATAAAGAAATGACTCTAGTTCTACAACATGGAACTGAGAGCTCTCTAAAGATGACAAGATGCCTGTGTTTGGTCTTTATAGCCACTGGGTTGCTAGGAGCTTCCAGGTCCACACACCCCCACTCAGGCAGAACCTCATGGATTAAGGCTGAGACATTCTTTCCCCCAAATAGTACTTATAAGAGATGCAATACTCTAGTTAGTGAAAGATACAAACTTTTATAAGTATATGTGTTTGCCCAATGACCAGAACTTGATTGTGGCTTATATTTCTAAACAGTTGGTTATTTTATATTGGCAATGTTTTCAGAATTTCAGTGTACATAGCTTGATTTTGGTTAAATTTAGTTGTATTTAAAAGAATTTTAAATTTTCATTTTCCAGCTCTTTTCTAGTATTTGCCATCTTGACCTCATGACATCTTCAAAGAAAGAATTTTCTTATTTACTTATTAGCTTTAATTCAATGTATTATGCCTTTTATTTATTTAGCTTGCCTTATTGCAAGGGTTACTATGTGGTAGAGTATTAAACAGAGTAGTGACAATAAGTATAATGATGGCTATTCTTGGTTGTCAGCTTGGGTATATCTAGAATTAACTAAAATCCAGAAATGGAGGGCACATGGATTTTCTGGTAGGTTTGAAGTGGATAACTCCACTTCTAGTCCAGACCTTTGAATTAGGAAGACCTTTGATTGGGGTCCTAAGTTGGATCTTGAGAAGACACACATTTAATATGGGTAGTACTTTCTGTTATTCTTTTGTTTAAAAAGAAGAAAAGAGAAATTCTGAGACATGAGACATAAGACTATAAGTTTATTATAAGGCCCGGCAGAATGGGGAGACTAAGAAGAGGAACAGGGTAAATGGCTGACCGCCACAGCCGGTCGCCATAGAGAGACAGAGACAGAGCATAGATGGGAGACAGAGTAGAGCTGGGGAACACAGAGCACAGAGAGTGAGAACAGAGAGCAGGACAGAGAGCGTAAATGGGCCGGGGCCTATCTTTAAAGGGGTCCTCTGCACCTGCGTGCAGACTTAGTTCCCATGGAATCTTGGGCTGACCAGGGTACTGCCTGTTTCACCAGGTAACAGGGGCAGGCCAGCATAATGCCTGAACCTTTCACTTTCTGCTTAATATAAAGAACATAGAGACAGAGATTTGCTCTTTGCCTGCTTGCCATCACCTTGCTAGCACATTCATTTCTTCACTGACATTGAAGCCTACATCTTTGGGATTCTAAAATATACAGAAAACTCTCAGAGTATCCAGCCTTTTGAGACATTGCAACTGCTATATTCTTGAACTTTCAGTGCACACCTAGCCACTGTTAACTGCAACCTGTAAGAAGTTCCAATAAATCCAAGATAGATAGATAGATAGATAGATAGATAGATAGATAGATAGATAGATATGCATTCCATAAGTTCTGTGACTCTAGAGAACCTTGACTAACACAGATATCCTTGCCTTATTTATGATGTTGTTAAGAGACATTCAAATGTCACTGCTAACTATACAGAGGAAAATGCATTACCTTTAACAGTTTAAAAAAGTTACATTTCCTGGTTTGCAGAAAATTTTTTCATAAATAGGTAAGAAAATGTGTTTTGTCTAGTTATTTGATCTCGCAAAGGATCTATGCATTCTATTTATTTTCCTAAATGTGTTTAGTTAACTTTCAAATGATCACATGGCTTCTCAGTTCACTTCACCTGTCATGGCAAAATTAGTGAGGAATTCATAAGTCTTAGATATTTATGTCCTATTATGGGGGTGTGAGGAGGTAGAAGGTTGACTCTAAGTTTGAGATATTGGCAGATCTGGTGTCTGATAAGGGTCATTTCTTGCATATAAGATGGTATGTGGTTGTTGCATTCTTTTAGGATGGTACTGATCTCTCATGGCAGATGGAGAGAGGAGGAGAGACAGCATTCCCTTCAATATTGAGCCCTTTTATAAAATAACTAATAGCATTTATTAAACTGTTATTAAACTGGAGAATTGGCTGATGAGGGAAAAGGCACTTTCTACTAAGTGTGACAAGCTGAGCTTAATGCCAAAGATCCACATGTTGGATACAAAAAAAATGATTGCCTCAAGTTGTTCAAGCCTCCACAAGTGCACAGCACAAAAGTGTCCCCACATGCAGTAGGGGTATAGAATAGAGATGGGAGGTGGAACACCACACACACACACACACACACACACACACACACACACACACACACACAAATAAATAAATAAAGCATAAATTAAAAATAAAAAAGATTGACTACAGCCAGGGAAGCAGATGGGCTAATTATAGCACTCCAGTTTGTTGTTGTTGTTGTTTCTTTGTAAGACCTGTTATTCTTTTGTTTAAAAAGAAGAAAAGAGAAATTCTGAGACATGAGACATAAGACTATAAGTTTATTATAAGGCCCGGCAGAATGGAGAGACTAAAAAGAGGAACAGGGTAAATGGCTGACCGCCATGGCTGGTCGCCATAGAGAGAGCACATAGGTGAGAAAGAGTAGAAAGGAAGCTGAGAGAAAACAGAGCGGGGAAACAGAGAGAGGGGAACAGAGAGTGTAAATGGGCAGGGACCTTGTCTTTTAAAGGGGTCCTCTGCACCTGCGTGCAGAATTAGTTCCCATGGAACCTTGGGCTGACCAGGGTACTGCCTGTTCCACCAGGTAACAGGGGCAGGCCAGCATAATGCCTGAACCTTTCATTCCCACCTCTACTTATTATTTAAAAAGGTGGGGTGTTAGACATGGCATGTTAAGGAATGAGGGCGTCGAATTCTTAAGACTGCTGTCTGCTGACGTGGGGGGCATTGACCATCTTTGGGGGACCAGAGAAGGTTGAGGTGCTGCCACGTCCTGGGGAAGCTGGTTGTTTCATTGCAGTCCAGGCTGTATGGAACTCCCTGGTGCCTCTTAGACCTGGCAAGATGTTGGCAGAGTGAAGACAAGGTTGAGTTTAGAAAAAAATTTTTTCTTTGGTCCTGTCACTTGAGGGGAAGATTGTAAGATGAGGGAGTGGTTCCCGAGGAGTCCTAACATGAGGGAAGGGAGTCCTGGGACCAGGGGAAGATTGAATAACTGGAGTGAATCTGACCTGTTTGTTTGGATCCAATTCAGCTCCCTGGAACTTACAAGAGTCCTTAGAGTTTGTGGAAACATAAGTATTAGACACATTAGCAGCATATTTACGTTAGAAGCAACTTGGCTAAAAGCATTACCATTTTAAAACAGACAGATTTTTTCTTAGGACAATGAAAAGCATCTTAATCTTGACTTTGTAGTTATGATCCTATAGTGGTATTGGTGAACTTTATTATGAACAGTAGCATAAGAAATAGAGAAATCCGGAACATATTTTATTCTTTTTAATGTCTCAACTCATTTTATCATCATTTAAGACTTTTTATCCTCAGGCCTTCGTAACTACATTCTCAAACTTTTATACATCTTAGACTTTCCTATCTTCACATAGATAAACCCTAAAATACCTGTTACTGGAATCTGTTTTGCTTTAAGCTGGCAAGACTACCAGTCATCAAAAGCATCAGAGTTCTTGAGAAGGATAAGATTTTACCTGAATCAATGATTAAAGAATAACAGAGACTTGCTAGCAGGCTGCATGGAAAACAACCCCCAAAGTCCTCCATCCATAGTAGCGGGCTGCAGGACATCTGCCTTCTTGCTGATAACTTGTGATCTCTGGATTACAGACTTTGGGAAGACTCACCTACCATTGGCCCAAGCAACGCAGGGAAAGTCGATTCCATTGTCCTCTTGTCCAAGGTCTGGAATACTTTGTTAACAGCTGAGGTGAAGGGCAGGGTTGCTCAGTGACCAGCGTTGTCACTGACTCAGATGAAGTTTCTTTAGTGCCCATCAGTCTTCTCGGAGGAAATGGGGTGGGGCCAGCAGCTGGCCTATTTCTCTGTTATAAAAAGCTTTTTAACAAAACATTTTAAATGCCATATTCTCTAGATCTCTGAGCATTTGACGGCTGTCTAGTTTAGTATCTCAGCAATTAAGTTTGTCTTTAGTTAGAGAAAAATTCCTTTTTGTAATAAAAGCTGTACCTTTGTAAACGGCTTATAGGATAGACTGAGTGGTATAAATATTTTGTTAGTTTGAAATAGATCTATACAATTGTAAACTTTCATCATCATTTAAAGATACATGAGTTAAATTTAAGTTGTATAGACTTAGCTTATATTTTAAGTATAGTTAAATTAGACCTTTATGACTTTAAATGTTTACCATCATTTAAAGATATATAGCAATTTAGAAATATGAGACTTAACAGTTAATTTAAATTGTATATAGAGCTAGATAAGTATAAAATTAAATTACAGGTACAAAGACAAGCAGCACTGGATAACAGTAAAGGGGGAACCAGAATGTAATCTCTGATCTGTACATTGTAGCAAATGGACAGGAAATTTAAAGGGAGAGAGTATATTTAAACAGAGGGCCCTGGAAAGGCACAGTATTTAGTAAACAAGCCATGAACAACAGAGCCAGTGAAAGAAGAAATCATAGACAAAAAATAAAATAAAAAAGCAAAAAGATCTGGCAGAAATCAAAAATCCGGGCTGCCGACCGACCCAGGAACTAGGTGAGTGAGTCTCTGCCCGCTCCCGACTCCAGCCTAAAACATCATACACCCTGACCACCCCCACCCCCTCCACCCCTGCCTGCGCTTTCGGGCTTGGGCTAGACATGCCCAGGCAGGGAGGAGCTCCCTGCACCCCGAATCTGCTAGCACCCCACTCTTCCATTCTGCTGACCGACCGAGGAACTAGGAACTAGTGAGGAGAATACCAGGGGAGTCAAGACCATCCAGAGTTGTGGACATTGAATTCCACACACCACTGTGTCACAAGAGGAGATACAGAGACCCCACCTGCACCCACTAAAAGAAGATATGGGGAGAAGACAGAATAAGATTTCACTCAACAACAGAAAGACCAATATGACACCACAAGAATCTAGGGACTCCACTCCAGCAAGATCTGAAAAGCCCAACACAGAGCATGAAGATGAGATGGACCTCAAAAATTATCTCAGCAAGATGATAGAGACCTTTAAAGAGGAAACAAGAAAATCCCTTAAAGAAATAGAAGAAAAAGCAAACAAAAAATTAAACAAATTGGAGGAAAAGACAAACCAAAAAATTCAAGAAATAAATAAATCTCTTAAAGAATCTAAAGAAACCCAAGAAAAAACATCCAAACAAGTGAAGGAAGCTCTTGAAACAGTTCAAAGCATGAAAGCTGAAATAGACACAGTAAAGAAAACACAGAATGAGACCATGCTGGAAATGGAAAGGCTGCATAACCGATCAGGAACTAAAGATGTAAGTATATCCAATAGAATTCAAGAGATGGAAGAGAGAATCTCACCTACTGAAGACTCGCTAGAGGATATACATTCATCAACCAAAGAAAACCTCAAGTCCAGCAAAGCCCTAACACAAAATATCCAGGAAATATGGGACACCGTAAAAAGACCAAACCTAAGAATAATAGGTGTACAAGAAGGTGAAGAAACACTGCTAAAAGGTACAGAAAACATATTCAACAAAATCATAGAAGAAAACTTCCCCAACCTACAGAAGGATTTGTTTATGAAAGTACAAGAAGCTTACAGGACACCAAACAGACTGGACCACAAAAAGAAGTCCCTCCCGACACATAATAATCAAAACACCAAATCTACAGAATAAAGAGAAAATATTAAGAGCAGCAAAGGAAAAAGCCCAAGTAATATATAAAGGCAAACCAATCAGAATCACACCGACTTCTCAATGGAAACTCTGAAAGCCAGAAGGTCTTGGATAGGTACCCTACACGCACTAAAGGAGCATGGATGTCAACCCAGACTACTGTACCCAGCAAAACGTTCAATCACTATAGATGGAGAAAACAAGATATTCCATGACAAAAACAGATTTAAACAATACATATCCACAAATCCAGCACTACAGAAGGCTCTGGAAGGAAAACTCCAACCCAACGAACATAACTATACTCACAAAAACACTGGAAATAGATAATCTAATTTTACCAAACACAAAAAGAAACAGGAGGGCGAAATCCACATGCAATGACACCACCAACAATAAATCCAAAACAAAGAAGAACAAATGAACAATGAACATTAATATCCCTAAATGTCAAAGGTCTTAACGTACCCATAAAAAGATATAGGCTAACAGAATGGATATGAAGACAGAATCCATCCTTCTGCTGTTTACAAGAAACACACCTCAATTTCAAAGATAGGCGATACCTCAGAGTAAAAGGATGGGAAAAAATTTTTCCAATCAAATGGGCTCAAGAAAGAAGCTGGGGTAGCAATCCTAATATCTAAAAAATTAGACTTTAAACTGAAAGCAATCAAAAGAGATGAAGAAGGCCATTTCATACTCATCACAGGAAAAGTCCATCAAGATGAAGTCTCAATCCTGAACATCTATGCCCCTAATACGAAAGCACCCACATTTGTAAAAGAAACATTACTAAAGCTAAAACCACACATAAAACCACACACACTTATAGTAGGAGACTTCAACACCTCCCTTACACCATTGGACAGAACCACTAGACAGAAACTTAACAAAGAAACAAAGGATCTGACAGAAGTTATGACCCAACTGGGTTTAACAGATATCTATAGAACATCCCATCCCATCCAAAGACAAAAGAATATACCTTCTTCTCAGAGCCACATGGAACCTTCTCAAAAATTGACCACATAGTTGGCAGCAAAGCAAACCTCCACAGTTACAAAAGTATTGAAATAACCCCCTGTATCTTATCAGACCACCATGCATTAAAGCTAGAATTCAACACCAATACAAATTGCAGAAAACCTACATTTGCATGGAAAATTAATAACACCCAATTGCACCATTCCTGGGTTGAGAAAGAAATAAAAAAAAGAAATTAAAGACTTCCTAGAATTTAATGAGAATGTAGACACAATATACCTGAACTTATGGGACACCCTGAAAGCAGTGCTAAGAGGGAAGTTCATAGCACTAAGTGCTCACATGAAGAAACTGGAGGAAAGTCACATTAGAGAATTGACAGAACAACTGAAAGCTTTAGAGTAAAAAGAAGCAAACACACCAAGGAGGAGTAGACGCGAAGGAGGAGGAAATAATCAACCTGAGAGCCGAAATCAACAAAGTAGAAACTAGGAAAACAGTACAAAGAATCAATGAAACAAAGAGTTGGTCCTTTGATATCAATAAGATAGACAAACCGCTAGCCAAACTAACCAAAAGGCAGAGAGAGAGCATGCTAATTAACAAAATCAGAAATGAAAAGAGGGATATAACAACGGACACTGAGGAAATCCAGAGAATCTTTAGGTCATACTTTGAAAACCTGTATTCCACAAAATTGGAAAATCTAAAGGAAATGGACAGCTTTCTGGATAAATATCACTTACCAAAATTAAATCAAGATCAGATAAACACTTTTAATTGACCTATAACCCCTAATGAGATAGAAGCAGTCATCAAAAGCCTCCCAACCAAAAAAAGCCCAGGGCCAGATGGCTTCACTGCAGAATTCTACCAGAAATTCAAACAAGAGCTAACTCCAGTACTCCCCAAACTGTTCCGCACAATAGAAGCAGATGGGATATTGCCAAACTCTTTCTAGGAGGCTACAATCACTTTGATACCCAAGCCACACAAACATATGACTAAGAAAGAGAACTACAGGCTGATACCCTCATGAACATCAATGCTAAAATACTCAATAAAATATTGGCCAACTGAATGCAAGAACATAAAAGAAAAATCATCCACCATGATCAAGTAGTCTTCATCCCACGGATGCAAGGATGGTTCAACATATGAAAATCCATCAATGTAATCCACTAAATAAACAAACTGAAAAAGAAAAACCACATGATCATCTCACTAGATGCTGAAAAAGCCTTTGACGAAATCCAACATCCCTTCATGATAAAGATCTTGGAGAGAACAGGAATAACAGGAACATATCTAAACAAGATAAACGCAATATACACCAAACCAATAGCCAACCTCAAAGTAAATGGAGAGAAACTCAAAGCGTTTCCTCTAAAATCAGGAACAAGACAAGGCTGTGCATTCTCTCCATATCTCTTCAATATTCTACCAGAAGTTCTGGCTATAGCAATAAGACAAGAAAAGGGGATCAAAGGGATACAAATTGGAAAGGATGAAGTCAAACTTTCACTACTTGCAGACGACATGATAGTCTACATTAGTGACCCGAAAAACTCTACCAGGGAACTCCTACAGCTGATAAATGCCTTCAGCAATGTAGCAGGATACAAAATTAACTCAAAAAAATCAGTAGCCCTACTACATACAGATGATAAATCCAATGAGAAAGAAATCAGGGAAACATCACCTTTCACAATATCCACAAGCAACATAAAATATCTTGGGGTAACACTAACCAAAAAAGTGAAAGATCTGTACAATAAGAACTTTGAGACTTTAAAGAAAGAAATTAAAGAAGATACCAGAAAATGGAAAGATCTCCCATGCTCTTGGATAGGTAGAATTAACATAGTAAAAATGGCAATCCTGCCAAAAGCAATCTACAGATTCAATGCAATCCCCATCAAAATCCCAACACAGTTTTTCACAGACATTGAAAGAACAATACTCAACTTTATATGGAAAAATAAAAAGCCCAGGATAGCCAAAACAACTCTTTACAATAAAGGATCTTCTGGAGGCATCACCATCCCCGACTTCAAGCTCTACTATAGATCCATAGTTCTGAAAACAGCTTGGTATTGGCACAAAAATAGACTGATAGACCAATGGAATCAAATTGAAAACCCTGATATTGACCCACGCACCTATGGATAACTTATTTTTGACAAAGGTCCTAAATCTATACAATGGAAAAAAGATAGCATCTTCAACAAATGGTGCTGGTACAATTGTATTCGGACATGCAGAAAATTTCAGATAGACCCATACCTGTTACCATGCACAAAACTTAAGTGAAAATGGATCAAAGATCTCAGCATAAATCCAGCCACACTGAATCTTCTAGAAGAGAAAGAGGGAATTACCCTTGAACAAATTGGCACAGGAGACCACTTCCTGAACATTATGGCAGTAGCACAGACACTGAGGTCTTCAATTAATAAATGGGACCTCCTGAAACTGAGAAGCTTCTGCAAGGCAAAGGAAACAGTCAGTAGGACAAAACGACCACCCACAGAATGGGAAAAGATCTTCACCGATCCCACATCTGACAGAGGACTGATTTCCAAAATATATAAGGAGCTCAAGAAGCTAGCCACCAAAACACCAAACAATGAAATTAAAAAGTGGGGTGCAGAACTAAATAGGGAATTCTCAACAGAGGAATCTGAAATGGCTGAAAGACACTTAAGAAAGTGCTCAAAATCATTGGCCATCAGAGAAATGCAACTCAAAACAACTCTGAGATACCACCTCACACCTGTCAGAATGGCTAAAATCAAAAATACCAATGACAATCTATGCTGGAGAGGATGTGGAGAAAAAGGAACACTCCTCCATTGCTGGTGGGAGTGCGAACTTGTAAGACCACTTTGGAAATCAGTATGGCAATTGCTCAGAAAAATGGGAATTAGTCTACCTCAAGATCCAGCCATTCCTCTCT
This sequence comes from Cricetulus griseus, assembly GCF_003668045.3. Taxonomy (NCBI): domain Eukaryota; kingdom Metazoa; phylum Chordata; class Mammalia; order Rodentia; family Cricetidae; genus Cricetulus; species Cricetulus griseus. Next base: position 149,494,906 of record NC_048596.1, on the reverse strand, counting down.
AGGATATATACCCAAATAGTGCATGTTCATACAACAAGGACATATGTTGAACCATGTTCATAGCAGCATTGTTTGTAATAGCCAGAACCTAGAAGCAACCTAGATGCCCCTCAACTGAACAATGGATTGAGAAAATGTGGTACATTTATACAATGGAGTACTACTCAGCAGAAAAATGCAATGAAATATTGAAATTCGCAGGCAAATGGGTGGAACTAGAAGAAACCATCCTGAATGAGGAACCCAGTCACAAAAAGACAAACATGGTATGTACTCACTGATATATGAATTTTAGACATAGAGCAAAGGATTACTTGTCTATAATGCTCTTCACCAAAGATACTAGGAAACATGAAGGACTCTGTGGGATAAATGATCCCCAGGAATGGAAGTGGCATGAACTCCCGAACTAATTGGGGGCATGAGGGTGGGGGGGGCAAGGAGCTGCTACAATAAGAGCAAGAGAAGAGGAGAAGAGGAGAGGAAATGGAGGGGCAAAACATTGAGTTGGGGAAAGAATAGAGGAAAGAGAGCAAGATTAGAGATACCATATCAGAGGGAGCCACGATAGGTCTGAGAAGAGATCTGGAACCAGAGAGATCTCCAGAGACCTACAAAGATGACACGATCTGACAATCCAGGCAATGGTGGAGAGGATAACCCAAAAGCCCTTCCCCTAAAATGAGATTGATGACTTCTCTTTATGCCATCCTAGAGCCCCCACCCAGTGGCTGAAGGAAGCAGAGATAGACATCCACAGATATATACTGAGCTGAAATCGGGAATTTAGTTGAAGAGGGGGAGGAATGAAGAATGAAGGGGTCTGTACCAGGTTGGAGAAACCCACAGGAACAGTTGACCTGAACAAGGGAGAGCACATCGACCCCAGATGCTGTCAGGGAGACCAGTACAAAACTGATCCAGACCCCTGAACATGGATGTCAATAAGGAGGCCTTTGCACTCCAGGGAGCCTCTGGTGGTGGATTAGTATTTTTCCCTGGTGCAAGAAGGGACTTTGAGAGCCCATCCCACGTGAAGGGTTACACTCTGGCCCTGGACACATGGGGAAGGGCCCAGGACCAGCATAGGAAGACTTGGTGGACTTTGCAGAGCCCCCATTGAGGGCCCTACCCTGCCTGGGGAGTGGTGGGTGGATGGGGTGGGGGGTGGGCTGGGGGTGGGGGAGGAAGGCTGGGGGTGAGGGGAGGGAGAGGGAGAAGGGACTTGAAATAAGCTTGTTCCCTAACTAGAACTAATAAAATAAAATAAAAACAAAAAGGTTTGCTGGCACAGGCCGCTGGAGCTGGGCATGCCTACAGGTAGGTCACATGACCAAAACGGCAGCAACCGTAAGCCGCTTTTGTCTGTTTACCTGCTTGTTGGATAAAACCAGAAAGATTCCTCTATGCATTTCCCATGGGTGAGGCAAGTGGAAAACCGGCAAAAAACTCCTCTCCAGATGCACGTCTGGCCGTGGGAGTTGCCAGGGGCCTAGCCCCGATACTGAAAAAGGACCCAGAAGTCCGAACTGAAAAAGCAAAAAAGCACTGCTCCTTGAGCGGGATCCCATGCCTGACCTTCAGAAAATGCACCCAACAAGTGAAAGAAGAAATAAAAACAAAATGTCACATGGCAGTGCTTGCTTGTGCATGTCAGTGAACTGAGTGGGCAGGCCTAAGCTAGGTCACCTGGTTAGGATGGCACATGACCAAGATGGAACAGGGGTAAATGGCTGACTGCCATGGCCGGTCGCCAGAGAGAACACATAGGTGAGAGAAAGTAGAAAGAAAGCTGAGAGAAAACAGAGCGGGGAAACAGAGAGAGGGGAACAGAGAGCGTAAATGGGCATGGACCTTGTCTTTTAAAGGGGTCCTCTGCACCTGCGTGCAGAATTAGTTCCCTTGGGCTGACCAGGGTACTGCCTGTTCCACCAGGTAACAGGGGCAGGCCAGCATAATGCCTGAACCTTTCAAGACCCCTGGAAGCTCAGGCCTCCAGAATTTTTTCCCAGGACTGCGGCCACCCCAATCATCATGAGGAGACCGAAACTTGATGCAAACAACAAGAGGCTTTAATGAAAGGTAGATGTTTGTACAAACGGGCTCTCTTAGCATGCAGGCTAGAGAGCCGCCCTGTCCCCCAGGCACAGGCATTTTTAAAGGCAAAACCCATAAGCTTAGGGAGGGGCCTCTCTGTCCCTTTAATATGTGACAAGAGTCATGGTCACATATTCTAGGAAGCCCTTTGTCTTGAGGGGAGGCCTGGGAATCAGATAGCCTCCTGACCCTACCAGTTGTAAAACCTGCAGACCTCAGGATGTGCTAACTAATGGTAGCTATCTCTTTGTTTCACAGGGACCCTTAATTGTTAATGATTGACACATTGGCCAGTGGGGCAATCTGTTTCCTTCATGACCCCTTCGGGGAGGTTGGCCATCTGGGAATTCTTGGTACCCAGTTATCTTATGGCCTTGTAAGGGAGTAATTGCTGGTGGCTGGTAAATTCCAGGCACTAAGTCATAGTAGTAGCCTTGGTCAGTTTCTGGGCTATATTTCTTTGCTAATTTTTAAGTTTTTCATCTTCTTGTACTATCTAGGTCCTGCCACACTCAGCACCAAATAAGCACACAATGATGCTATATTAATTTTAAAACTGTTAGCTAATGGCTAGGGCTTCTTATTGGCTAGCTCTGTCTTAATTATTAACCCATTTCTATAAATCTATGTTTTTCATGTGGTCTTGGCTTACTGGAGAATGCCTGGACCTGTTTCTCCTTTGGTGGCTACATGGCATCTCTCTTTACCTATTTTCACAGAATTCTCCTCATCTCTAGCACATCTCTTCCTGCCTCTGTTGGCCAAACAGTGTTTTATTCATCAACCAATAAGAGAACCATATATACAGAAGGACATCTGTCATCATCTCCTCTTTTCTGTCTAACTAAAAAGAAGGGTTTTATCTTTAACATAATACAATTATATATAGCAAAACAGTTATCAGGTAAAAACTATAGATAACTATTTTAGTCCATTAACATTTCTCAAAATTTAAAGAAAATATTCTATCATCTATCCTATCTTTGTGAGTCCAAAGTTTTATATCTAACTTATCTTTTATTATAACTAAGGAAAACCATAACTATAACTATCTGTCTTCAACTCCATCTAAGACCTCAAAAGGATAATATATAAACTCTAGAACTGACAGTACATGTCATTGCCTGGACAGTCACCCAAAGTTCTTCTGTAATGTTGGGGCATTATCATCTTCAGCCTACAGGCCAAGAATGTCTGCAAGACTTCGCAGAGAAGCAGGAAATTTGAATTTGTCTTGCCTGTATTGGAAGTTTGTTAGTCATTTTTCTCTGTGTCCTGCAGAATGTCTGGCAAACTTTTCCATGAAGCAAGAACCTTGCAGTACTGTCCCATCTTGTTTTTCCAAGTTCAGCAGTCACTTTCCTGTGGGTCCTGCATGTCCAGTTTATACAGCATACCATCAAACAGTGCATGCAAGAGCAGTTTCTTGCCAAAATGGCTAGTCTTCCCATGTTGAAAGCAACTCCATATTGAGTTTCTTTGATGCCCCTACTCCTTTCTGATTAAATGGTGTGCCAGGAGCAGCTGTGTCTCATTGTCATAAAAAAAACCTCCAATCATTTTAAATGCCATATTCTGTAGGTCTTTAAAAGGTTTGAAAAATATCTATCCATTTGAAATATATCTCTGTATATCTAGAAAACCTAACTCACACAACTGTAAGTTGTTACTATTATAGGTGAGTACAATATGTATTTAATTATACATTACATTTTTAAAAAGAGCTGTATAAACACAATATACAAACAAGAAGAGAAACATACATAAAACAAAATTGACATTAAATTTGTATCAATAAACCAAAATCCATACCAATGTCTAGTATTCATTCCTATATCATATCCCCCCAATTTTTAGAAAGAAATTGGATGTTATCATTAACTATTTATAACCAACACCATTTAAATGAATAAACAAACACTTATGAACAATATTTGGGTATTTGGGTGTCATTCTCTACAGTTTCCTGCTGTTGGGAGGTACTGTCAATACCATGAGGATCATGAGAAAACCCAGAAACCTTGCCAAATCCTGGCTGTAACTGTCTGCAAGGCTGTATTGTTTCAGCTGTTTTGAAAGTTGGATCACCTGGGCCACTGCTTCAGGGGTCTTGCTTGATCAAACCATATTAGTCTGGAAGGAATCCACAGCTTTCCATTTTCTGTGGAAACAAAAACAGAATCTCTTTTCAAAAGAACATGTTCTTATACATAAATGTAGAATTCAAGGCATTTTCAAAATATATAAATTGGATTAATCCAGCTGTATATATAATCAAATGTCTTTTAGCATCTGTTGCTCTTTCCTCAGCAGTCAAACAATTTAAAGACAACATAATAACATACAGTATCCAGACTCTGTGTATTTTCCATCTTTACATGGATTTTTCATTATTTGATTTCTTTCACTTTTATTTTTTCTTTTTTTTGAGATAGTGTTTCTCTGTGCAACTTTGGCTGCCCTTGAACTCACTCTGTACATCAGGCTGACCTTGAAATCACAGAGATCTGCTTGCCTCTGCCTCCTGAGTGCTGGTATTAAAGGCCTGTACCACCACACCTAGCTACTCTATTTCTTTTTTAACCACTTTATCCTTTTTCTTTTCTCTCCCAAGCCTGCATATATTTTTAAATACATTGCAAACCCTTTAGAGGGTTTTCTTCATCTGATTCTGTCGTTACTGTATATCTTTTTTTGGCCACGAGTTTTTTATCTGCTAAACAGCATTACTAGTATTAAAGCAGACATTTTAGCTGCTGGCTTTCCAACATGGTGGGGAAAGGTTTACCACCAACATTTAGAGCTGTTCTCACTAGGGTGGACTATGCCACCATCAATCTGCTATTCTGTTGGATGCTCATAAACACCATTTGTTAGGTAGCAGGGCTTCTGAAAAGAGCTGTACAGTTTTTTGCCAATAATTCTATGTCAGGAAGACTCTCATAAAAGAGTAATGAGCCTCTGCTTGTCTCTAGCAAACAGAGCCTACCTAAGAAAATGCTGCTACCAAGAAGCCATACTTGTCTATGTTCTTTTGGTTAGAATCCCTTTTAGTTTTTGTCAGGTTTTACATGGAAAGTCTTGCTCCACCTGTGGGCACCATTTTGTTGCTGGTATTTTTTCTTTTACTGTCTAGGTCTCGCTGCCCTCAGCCCCAAATAAGTACACAGAGATGCTATATTAATTGTAAAACTGTTGGTTGATGGCTAGGGCTTCTTATTGGCTAGCTCTGTCTTAATTATTAACCCATTTCTATAAATCTATATATTTCCACATGGTCTTGGCTTACCAGAGAATGTCTGGACCTGTTTCTCCTTTGGTGGCTACATGGCATCCCTAGAGGAATCTCTTTGCCTACCTTTCCTAGAATTCTCCTTGTCTCCTAGCCCTGCCTATCTTCCTACCTCTATTGGCCAAATAGGGTTTTATTCATCAACCAATAAGAGAAACATATATACAGAAGGACATCCCTCATCACTTCCTCTCCTTCAGCTCCTCTAAACCAATGTCCCAGTCTTATCCCCAGCTCTCTAACAGATTACCTACTGTAGTCTTCTTTCTTACCCCTGCCCCCATCTAGACTTGTCACCTAGATCCACTTGTGATCTATGTGACCCCCACTGCTGCAAACTCTCTTCCCTCCATTCTTTGTAATTCTCCAGCTTCCAACTCCATCCTGCTATCCTTGGGAATCCCCAGGAAACCGTGGCCATCAAAACAGAAATGCTAGTCTCATCTAGCTCTTTAGAAGACCATCTACTATAAACTCTTGTCACTCTCTGCCTCCATTGCCAAGTGACTAAGCAGATCCTGGCAGAACACCCTGTTTTCCTCCCTCTCGTAACCCCCCTAAACCATGTTCTATTTCATCATCATTCTGAAGTGACAGTCCCCAATGTCTAAGAACACAATTTACCTAGAACCCCACTAGTCACAACTACCAGGATCCCAGAAGAATTTTCCTACCAGAAAACACATAGCTACCACATTCTTCTAAGAAGAGAGAGGGCAACAGAAATCAAGTAACAAAACACTCAATCAACAAAGACAATGCCAGATATCAGCACCTAGAATTAAAATCTTCCCAAACCCAGATACCTAGATGCCAACCTAAAATTACAGTCAATAACATACATGAAAGTATGTTTCCACTAGGGCCCAGCATCCCAACCACAGCAGGCGCTAAGTATTGTAACATAGCTGAAGCATAAGAAAAAGACATTAAAATAGCCTTATAAATATAACAGCAGTCTGAAAAGAAAAATAATTAATTCCTTAAAGAAATCTTTGAAAACAAAAACAAAAAGAAGTGCAAGGAAGTGAATGAAACAGTTTAAGACCTGAAAATAGAAATAGAATCAATAAATCAAGCCCAAATTAAGGGAAATCTAGAAATGAAAAATTTAGGAACTCCAACAGGAAACTTAGAGACAAGCTTCATTAACAGTATACAAGAGATGGACTAGAGAATGTCAGGCACTGAAGACACAATAAAAGAAATGGATACCTGAGTCAAATAAAATGTGAAATCTAAATAAATCCTGAATCAAAATATGTGGGAAATCTGGGACACTATGATTAAGAATAGAGAAAAGAAAGGAAACCCAGTTCAAAGGCACAGACAATATTTTCAACATAATCATGGAAGAAAGTTTACCTAAACAAAAGGAAATGTCTATCAAGATAGAAGAAACATGCATAACTCCAAATAGACTGGACCAGAAGATAAAGTCTCCTTGGCACATAATAATCAAAGCACTAACTGTACAGAACAAAGAAAAATATTAATCTCTGTAAGGGAAAAAGACCAAGAAACACATAAAGTCAGACCTATTAGAATAACACCTGACTTCTCAAAGGAACAACTAAAAGACAAAAAGGCCTAGACAGATGTGCTGGAGACTCTTAAGAGACCACAGATGCTAGCAAAGCATTCAGTTGGCATAGATAGAGGAAATAAGACATTCTATGACAAAAATAAAACTTAATAGCTATCAATCTAAAAATCCAGCCCTATAGAAGTTGTTAGAAGGATGACTCCAACCTAAAGAAGTTAACCACATCTAAGAAAGCATAAGGGATAAAGAAAGAAAGAATAATACATAATCCCAGGCCAGCAAATAACATACTCCCACACACATGCACACAAAAACTACCACCACCTCCAAAAACAACAAAATAACAGATAACAGAAAACTCTGCTCATTGGTATCTCTCAACATCAATGTTCTCAGTTCTCCAATAAAATTACATAGACTAGCAGAATGGGCACAAAAACAGGATCTATCCTTCTGCTGCAACCAAGGAAAAAACCTTAAAGATAGACATCACCTTAGGGTAAAAGTATGGAAAAATATATGCCATTCAAATGGATCTAAGAAACAAGCTGGTGTAGCCAGTTTAATATCTGTAACCAAATCTAATCAGAAGACATGGGGGTGGACACTCCTTACTCAAAGGAAAAATCCACCAAAACAACATTGCTGTTCTTAACATCTATGCACTAAACACAAAGACACCTAAGTTCAGAAAAGAAAGATATTAAAACTTCAGTCACATACTGACCCTCACACACTGATAGGAGGAGACTTCAGTAGCCATGTTTGCCAATAGACAGGTCATCCTGATAAAAACTAAGCAAAAATGCTGGGAGTTAACTGATGTTATATAAAAATGGATCTAACAGATATTTACAGAGCAGTTTACCCAAACACACACACACACACACACACACACACACACACACACACACACACACACCACACACACACAAATAACTTTTCTTGGACACTTATGAAACTTACTTCAGGGGGCTGAAGAGATACTTCAGAGGTTAAGAACACTGGACTGCTCTTCCAGAGGTTCTGAGTTCTATTCCCAGCAACCACATGGTGGCTCACAGCCATCTATCATGAGATCTGGTGCCCTCTTCTATTGTGCAGGCAAATATGCAAACAGAACACTGTATATATAATAAAAATAAGTAAATACATTTTTTTAAAAAAGAACTTACTTCAAACTTGACTACATACTCAGACACAAAGAAAGTCTCAATAGATAAAGGAAAGCTGATATCACATTCTGTATTTTATCTGACCAGCATGTATTAAAATTGGGTATCAACAACAACAGAAATCTCATAAAGTTGTGGAAACTAAACAACTCACTACTAAATGAAAAAAAGGATGGGTTTGTATAGAAATTAAAGACTTTCTAAATTGAATGAAAATGAATACATGACATACCCAAACTTATGGGACAATTCAAAAAGTTGAGTTGATAGCACTAAATGCCTATGTAAAACAAACAAAATCCCCTCGACAAATAATAATCAAAACACCAAAATACAAAATAAAGAGAAAATATTAAGAGCATCAAAGGAAAAAGGGCCAAGTAACATATAAAGGCAGACCTATCAGAATTACACCTGACTTCTCAATGAAAACTTTGAAAGCCAGAAGGTCCTGGATATATGTCCTACAAACACTAAGAGAACATGGATGCCAACCCAGACTACTGTACCCAGCAAAGCTTTTAATAACTATAGATGGAGAAAACAAGATACTCCATGACAAAACCAGATTTAAACAATACATAACCAAAAATCCAGCCCTGTAGGAAAGTACTTTCTGTAGAAAGTATTGGAAGGAAAACTCCAACCCAATGAAGATAACTACATTCACAAAAAACACAAGCAATAGATAATCCCACTTTACCAAACATGAAAAGAAAAAAAGAGGGTGAAATCTACACACAATGCCACCACCAACAATAAATCCAAAACAAACAAGAACCAACAACAATGGACATTAATAACCCTCAATATCAATGGTCTTAACATGCCTATAAAAAGACACAGGCTAACAGAATGGATATGAAGATAGAATCCATCTTTCTGCTGTATAAAAGAAACACCTCTCAACTTCAAAGACAGACATTATCTCAGAGTAAAGGGTTGGGAAAAGATTTTCCAATCAAATGGACCCAAAAACCAAGCTGGTATAGCAATCCTAACATCTAACAAATTAGACTTCAAACTAAAATCAATCAAAAGATATGAAGAGACCCTCCGGTTCCCTTTCCCATCAGATATTGATGCTGGTCTTGGTGGTCGTAAAGGAGGGAAAGCGCACTGAAACTGGACTCATAGCAATGTAGTGTGGTATAGAGCATTGGGTCAGATTCATACATGCCTGTCTGGGGTCTTGGTAAAATGGGACAGGGAATTAAAGATGTCTCTGGGCATCTGTAGCATTGTTGACTAAGCACCTGGATTTCTGAAATAATTTGTTAATTTTTAGAGCCATGTCTCCAGTGAAGTTCCTATCACTTAGGATTTGATCTACAGTTGGTTGGGAAAACAAACAAACAAACAATCAAAAAGAAAAAAAAAAAAACAAGACCAACCTGGAAGCAAGCAGGAGCTTTTGCTAATACTTTGCAAATTTTGGTGCACACCTTTAGTTCAAGTTCTGTCTGGTTTACAGAGCTTATTCTAGGACAGTCAACATAGGATACTCTCCGAGAACTCTGGATTGAAAAATGCTTTGATTTGACATGTAATTGGGTCAATAAAGGTTTGGGGCCATATAAAAGAAAAAAAGAAAAAAGAAACGGCATTTCATACCATCACAGGAAAAGTCCATCAAGATGAAATCTCAATCCTGAACATCTATGCCTGAAGCTCAAACCACACATAAAATCTCACACAATTATAGTAGGAGACTTCAACACCCTGCTCTCACCACTAGACAGGACCCCCAGACAAAGACACAAAGGATATAACAGAAGTTGCAACCCAATTGGTTTTAACAGACATCTATAGAACATTCCATCCAAACACAAAAGAATATACCTTCTTCTCAGTGCCATGTGGAACATTCTCTAAAATTGACCACACACTTGGCAACATAGCAAACCTCCAAAGACACAAGAAAAAATAGAATAACCCCCTGTATCGTATCAGACCACCATGCTTTAAAAATAGAATTCAACAACAACACAAATTGCAGAAAACCTACAAACTTTTGGAAATTGAATAATGCCCAATTGCACCATTCCTGGATCAAGGAAGAAATAAAAAAGAAATTAAAGACTTCCTAGAATTTAATGAGAATGAAGACACTACATATCCAAACTTATGGGACACTTTGAAAGCAGTGCTAAGAGAAAAATCCATAGCACTAAGTGCCTACATGATGAAACTGGAGAATAGTAGCATTAGAGAATTGACAGAAAAACTGAAAGCTTTAGAACAACAAAAAGCAAACTCAACACGTAGGAGCAGACACCAGGAAATAAACTGAGGGCTGAAATCAATAAAGTAGAAACTAGGAAAACATAACAAAGATAATAAAACAAAGAGTTGGATCTTTGAGAAAATCAACAAGATAGACAAACCTCTTGCCAAAGTAACCAAAAGGCAGAGAGAGAGCATGAAAATCAGAAATAAAAAGGGGATATAACAACAGAAACTGAGGAAATCCAGAGAATCATCAGGTGATACATTAAAAACCTGTACTCCACAAAATTCAAAAATCTAAAGGAAATGGATGACTTTCTGTATATATATCAATTATCAAATTTAAATCAAGAACAGATAAGCAATGTAAATAGACATATAACCACCAATGAAATAGAAGCAGTCATCAAAAGCCTCCCAACCAAACAAAGCCCAGGTCCAGATGGCTTCATGGAAGTATTTTACCAGAAATTCAAATAGGAACCAATACCATTAATCCTCAAATAGTTCCACACAATAGAAGTAGAAGGGACATTGCCAAACTCTTTTTATGAGGCTACAATAACCTTGATACCCAAGCCACACAAAGACACAACTTGTAGGAGAAGCTGTAGCCACGCCTACTTAGGGGCTGGCTACAGATGTGCCTGACCACACTTGCAAGGGCATGGTCAGGGTGACGTAGAGTGAGGCTTTCAGGGGACTGTGTTTCTCTTTCGGTTTCACTTTTGTACTTGCGGTACACATGGCTGCCACGCCGGGTGGCTAGGTCACTCTGTAAGTAAGGCTTTTTCCTATTAAATACCCTTATATTTCCACTTGGTTCCTTATTGATAATTTCCCACTATAACAACTAAAAAAGAGAACTATAGACCAATATCCCTCATGAACAATGATGCAAAAATATTGTCGAATCAAATCCAACAGCACATCAGAAAAATCATCCACCATGATCAAGTGGGCTTCATCCCAGGGATGCAAGGATGATACAACATATGAATATCCATCAATGTAATTGACAACATAAACAAACTGAAAAAGAAAAAAACACATGATCATCTCACTAGATCCTCAAAAAGCTTTTGACAAAATTCAACATCCCTTCATGATAAAGATCTTGGAGAGAACAGGAATAGCAAGAACATATCTAAACATGATACAAGCAATATTCAGCAAACCAACAGCCAACATCAAAACTTGTAATAAACAAAGAAAACAATGCTAAGAATCAATGTAACAAACTGCTAATTCTTTAAGAAAATAGACAAGATAGACAAAGTTTCATCCAAACTAACCAAAAGGCACAGAGAAATATGCAAATTAACAAAATCAGAAATGAAGGGGAGGACATAACAATGGACACATGAAATCCACAGAATCTTCAAGACATACATTGAAAAATCTGTACTTCACAAATTATGAAAAGTTAAAGGAAATGCACAATTTTCTGGATAGACACCACTTACCAAAAGTAAATCAAGAACAGATAAGGAATTTAAATAAACCTATAACCCCTAAAGAATAAGAAGCAGTCATCAAAAGTCTCCCAACCAAAAAAAGCACGGGGCCAGATGGTTTCAGTGCAGAATTCTACCAGAAATTCAAAGAGCAGCTAATACCAATACTCCTCAAATTGTTCCATACAATAGAAGCAGAAACGTCATTGCCAAACTCTTTTAAGAGGCTTCAATCACCTGGGTACCCAAGCCACACAAAGACACAACTAAGGAAGAGAACTATAGACCAATATCCCTCATGAACAATGATGCAAAAATACTCAATAACATACTAGCAAATAGAATCCAAGAACACATCTGAAAAATCATCCACCATGATCAAGTAGGCTTCATCCCAGGGATGCAAGGATGGTTGACCATATAAAATTCCATCAGTGTAATGCAACATATAAACAAACTGAAAAGGAAAACCCAAGTACTGGGATTACCTTTGTGTGAGCTGTTAATTTTTTAGTCTGAATTAATTTTATATAGTTCAGGGTGGCCTTGAACTAACAAAGACCTGTCTGCCTCTGTCTCCCAAGTGCTTGGATTAAAGGTGTGTACCACCACTGCCTGGTCTCTATCGATAATTAGTGTGGCTAGCTTTGCACTCTGATATTAAGGCAAGCTTTATTAGATCATAAACAAAATATCACCACAGAAGGTATTCTGCACACTATCAAAACTGAAACATATGCCAACCCAGCTACAAACCCTTTGTGCTATGGAACAATCTTTTTGTATAATATGAATATGTATTACTCTCATTGGTTAATAAAGAGCTGACATGCCTGCCTATAGCTAGGCAGAATTTGGGGGGCAGAGGAATGCTGGGAAGAATGGTGGAGACTTGGGAGTCTCAAGCAGACACAGAGAAAAGCAAGATGGATGTGCTGTGTTAAAAGAAGGTACCAACACATGGCAGAGGGTAGATAAGAAATATGGGTTCATTGAAAATGTAAGAGTTAGCTAGTAACAAGCCTGAGTTATTGGCGAAGCAGAAAAACCCTGCCTATACCTTTTTGTAGAACTGTATCCTGCCTGCATTATATGCTAGGCCAGGGCACAAAGCTTGTGTGAGTAACCAACCAATATCTGATTTAAGGCCCACTTAATGAGATGAAACTCATGCCTGACACTGCTTGGGTAAAAAAGAACCTGAGACTAGATAACACATGAACCCAGGAAAAAAACAAATACTACCATTCTAAAAGAAAGAGTGGAGGAAAGGAAGAAAAGAAGGAAGGAAAAAGCAACAAAATGATTTCTAATGACATTCTGCTACAATCATAGATCAGTGCCTTACTCTAACATCAGAGAAGCTAGCTTTTGTAGTAGATGTGAACAAATACAGAGAATCAGAGTCAGATCTTATGCAGAGTGAGAATCCTTAAAACATTCACCCCTAAATGGGATGTCTCCATCAAACTGGAATGCTCCCTTAGAGCTCAGGGTACCGTGTTGTAGAGGAGGCAGAAGGAGTTTAAGATGCAGAGGGGATGGGGAAAACAAAAAATCAAGGTCTTGTAAATGAACATGATCGAAGCATGTATGAACTCAGAGACTGAGGCAGCATCCACAGGACCTACAAGATATCCAAGCAACCCCCCAGCCACACCTGTAGCCCAAAAGGATGTGCAGATATGACAGAGGAAGGGCTAGGTCTGGGGTCCCGAGACCAGCTTGCTGTCTCTGTTGCTTCTGGTCTGGTCACAGAGAACAGCCTGGTTGGATCCTTGGAGAGGGAACCCATGGCACTTCAGGTGTAAGTGCATTCTCCCCGAATAAACATCACTTAACCTGTACTGAGTCTAGTGAATCCTGATTCCCACATGGACAAATTCACTGGATCTACAGCAGCCACATATCATGGCTAGCCCACACACCATTGGGAATTAGGAGAGATTGCTCAACTAGAGTCTATTATTGGAGTAGAAGGGTATGATTTGAAAAACTTGAAAATGACCCTAAAAAGGGACAAGGACTTAAATAGTCCATGAATATGATGAGCTGAAGCTGAAAAGGAATTAGAATGGGTAGAAAAGAGAATACTAGGAGCACATGTGGACCATGTGGATCTAAAACTAGACTGTATTCTAGTAATATATCTAGAGAATACCCTTCAGAAACTTTGGTGCAGAGGGAAGGTATCATACTAGAATGGATATTTCTACCACATAAACAGAATAAAAAACTAAAAACATACATCAAAAGATTTCTGATTTGATTTTAAAGGGTAAAATTAAGACTTCCGTCAACCAGCAAGAAGGGACCCAGCAGAAATTATAGTACCTTTAACTAATGAGGAAATTTCCTCTTTATGGAAAGATAATATTGGCAAAGGGCTTACAGTAACTTTTGGGGAACGTTTAGTAACAATTATCCCAACAAATGAGAGAATAAAATTCATAAAGAAAACAATTTAGATAGTAAGAAAAACAATAATCTCTCGAGTCCCTACATTCTACACCGATGCAAACAAATCAGGTAAGGCAGGATATAAATCAGGAAATTTAAGTAAAGTAGTTCAAAGCCCTTATAACTCTGTACAAAAAGCAAAATTGTATACCATTCTCATGGTACTTACAGATTTTTCAGAGCCTCTCAATATAGTTACTGACTCTCAATATGCATATTGAGACTGCTGAATTTATTCCTGATGATACATAATTAACTTCATTGTTTATACAATTACAAGAAACAATCAGGAATAGGACTCATCCTATATACATATCACATATCAGATCCCATATGGGTCTTTCAGGTCCTCTAGCACAAGGCAATGATGAAATTGGTTGTTTATTAATAGAAAATGTGCTGAAGGCCTCAGAATTTCATTTAAAAAATACTATGTGAATAGCAAAGGTGTAAAAAAGGATTTTTCCATCACTTGGAAACAAGCTAAGAAAATAGTAAAGAAATGTCCTACTTGTTCCTTCTATAACCAAACTCCTTTGCCAGCAGGTAGTAACCCTAAAGGTGTACATAGAAATAAAATTTGGCAAATGCATGTGTTTCACTTTAAAGAATTTAGAAAATTAAAATATGTGCACCATACAATAGACACATTTTCAGGATTTCAATGGGTCACTACTCTAAGTTCTAAAAAGGCTACCTATTAGAGGTAATGCTATTATGGGTATACCTGCACAAATAAAAATTAACAATGCTCCAGCATATGTCTCCAGCAAATTGAAACAATTTTTTTTAAATATTATAACATAAAACATATAACTGGTATTCCACACAATCCCCCAGGACAAGCAATGGTTGAGAGATCTAATCACGTTTTATAAGAAATGCTTTATAAACAGGCAGGGGCAACAAAGACCCCCAACACAGATTACATAATGCTTTACTAACATAAAACTTTCTCAATGCTTATGATAAAGAAAAACAGCCACATAAAAGACACTGGACAATAGAAAAAAATGCTAAATTAAATCAGTCTGTGTACTTCAAGAACATATTGACCTCAATATGGAAGCCAGGATATGTTATGTTGAGGTATGTGTTTCACCTATGTTTCTACAGGAGAAGAAAAGCTTTAGATACCATCAAAGTTGATCAAGATCTGGTTAGAACAGAAGAAAGCTCTTGATGAGGAAAAATGATAGGTCATCCACCAAGGCATATCTAGTGAGTTGTATGGAGACCTCACAAAGGTAGGGGGAATGTTTTGTTCTTGTCTTTACAGGAAAAACTGTGAAAAAAAATCTCCAAATAGCCAAAAGACACTGAAAGTGTAGATGCCTAAAGAAGAGAGGATAGTTATCCAAAAAGAATCATCATACAAAGAAGAATCTGATATATGGTAAGATATTTATTTATAATAAACTCATATCTTCTTACTTCCCAGCACAATCATAGTCCCAAAGTCACATAAAAATCAAACCTGGCTTGGGAGTTGGACTTGGCCCTCCTTCTCCAAATTCACACATATTGTTAAAAATAAAATTCAGAGTTTCTGTCTCATATCAAAAGGTCATTGGTGTAAGACAGAAGAAAACAAAATCTAGGACTAGTGTTGTCTTATATTTGTTTTCTCTAAAATCATAATTTCCTCATATTTAATTTCATCCTTATTGTTACTTTTCCCTGTATGTTTACCTATTAAGGTTAAATTTTCTGTGTTGATATTAATATTTAAATCTTCCACAATGAACAAAAATCTTCCTAACAGCAATCTTTGAACTCTCCAAAAAGATCAATTCTACTTGTTGCAACCTAATGTCTTTGAACTACCACCCTAAAACCGGTTTGGGACTCTAAGGCTTGAGACAACTCCAGACTAGCTAGCAGAAATGGTATATGTTCTTATTACACCCTGGCTAGAGCTTCAGATAAGAACTTCAGTCCAGCACCTCCCGCCATGCAGAGACTAGCTACAAATGTTACATCTAGTCCTCCAGAGACTTTTTGTTGCTCTATTTTTTTCCTACAAGATCCCATGGAGTCATTGTCCTCCCATTTTAGCAGGAAGTAATCCTAAGAAAACAACGCCCCCTTTCCCTGCTGTTGGCATTAAGAGTATTTTGTTTTGTTTTGTTTTTTCTCTTCCACTAAAAAAAGAGATAATTCACCTGTTTAGGGTTGGTTTTAAGTTGTTTAGGGTTGGACATGGAAGGTGATGCTCAGACTCGGCTATCTCTTTTAGATAAGGTTAAGGGCATGGATGGGAAGGGTATGGTTAAGATGGGATATAGGTAGATTAACATATTTTCTAGTGGACTAACTTTAGTAACTGTTAGCTATATATAACTTCAATTGTTAGATTCTTATATGTTGACCATTTAGGGTCTTCTTTCTGTTTATGATGTTTTACACACAAATATAAAACTATCTTGAGGTATATACATTTTGTATATTGATACAACTTAGGATATTTTATCATATTGCACTTTAAAGTTCTACCTCTAGTCAATAACAGAGATAGACATTTCAGAGAATTATATTTTTGTATATAGTTACATTTTTTAAGTCATGGTCCTTGATAAATTCTTTTGGGAAGCTTCAGCCATTATACAACTATGTTTCTGAGAATTACAGATTATCATCACCCATGTTTCTAATACTATGAGATTAGTCAGACATAGATATTTGATCTTCAAACACTTCGTGGACCTACAGAATATGGCATTTAAATGTTTTAATATTAGTACTCCATTGACATGAGACACAGTTGCTCCTAACAGCACCAAGCTGTTCCTGAGAGTATGTTTGGCACTGATGTCACTCCTTCTGAAATCCATTCCCTTTTGGGTAAAGAACTGATCCCACCTCCACCACTGACTTTGGACATGATGTCTTACTGTGCTTGCAGGAGATAAACTTAGAAGACTGTTGAACCTTGCCAAGTCAGGGTGAGATAGCCTTTCTACCTCTCTGTTTGTGTTGGTCAGTCAGATACTCTAGGCCTTAACCAAAGTTGGTTGGCCCTACGCTGCTATGAGACTTTGGGTGACTATCCAGGTAGCTTGCTATTTCTGTCTTCTCTGCACCTTTTGGAAGTTGCTTGCCTGCACTTCCTGTCTACCTTACTATTGTTAACCTCCTTCTCAGATCTTTGATGAGGTTGAAGATTAGATTATCACAATTATTGTTCTCTCTTCCTAGACAGAAATATTAGGTATAAGACTTAAACTTTCTAGCTTGGGACAACTCTATAGTAATCTCTGTTATTCCGTTACCCTAGGACTGGATATGTAGTTCTTGCCACTTCCTCTTGTTGCTTCAATGGCAATAGGTCTTAAGTGTGTATGTGCTTATATTTCCTTCTCCTAGAGCATACTTGATATTTGCTGTCTTTGTATATAGTTTTATATCAAGCATAAATTTTTTTTAGACTAAAAGAAGAGTGGTAGTGAGATATCCAACCCCACCCCCTCACCTGTAGTGCTGACTACACCTGTTTGGGTGTGGACATGATGGAGTGAGGACTAGATCTGGGGTCCCAAGCCCAGTTCACTCTCTCTGCTGCTTCTGGTTGGCTCATGGAGAACAGCCTGGGTGGTCATCTGTTTCATGTGTAAGTGCATTCTCCCCAAATAAACTTCACTTAACCTGTACTGAGTCTAATTAATCATGATTCCCATGCAACAAGTGAATCTCTGTTTCTTGTGACTTCTCCCTTCCTTCCTTTTCTTTCTTTTCCATTTTTTGCTTTGTCCTATTCCAATGTGTTACTTTTTGTTTCATCTTATTTTATTTTATTATTATACCTTAGAAGCATTTTGTTTATTAATGAGAGATATTAAATGATTCTAGAGGAAGAGGATATAAGTGAGAGGGAAGGGGGAGAACTGGTAGGAGTAGAGAGAAGAGAAACTATAATCAAGATACATTATTATGAAAAAAATATTTCAATAAAGGGAAAGTAAAGTATTAATCCCATTCATGAAAATAGAATCCTTGGAACTAGAAACTTCACAGTTATACTTTTTATTATAGCTTCATTGGGGATTAAATTTTCATGTTAAATTTTGTTAAAGCATCATCATTCAAACCATTACATATGGCCTTATTCCACCTGCTGAATTATCTCCCAGGCCAAATGAGTGGCATTAATTCCTTTATAAAAGAGCATAACATTGAAGAGTGTTCTGTCTTGCCATCTGTAATATGAATTGTAGTAAAGTAAAATAGTACAGGTACATAAAAATTCATAAAATAAACCTTTAAATAACAACTAATGGGAATAATGGGACATGCTGTTTTGCCCAGAGCAGCCAAGGAATATCTCTGTAAATACATTTGAGTAGGAACCTAATGGAGGTTGGAAGAAGGCTATGCAAAAGTGTGAAGAAATTGCCATTCTGAGTACCACATTGGAGTAGATGGATTGGAAGACATGACTAGGGGATGGCCATATAAGCTACTAGGAGCCAGGTGTAGGGGTTTGAGTTTAGAACTATAGAAAGTAATCGTCAGGTTTTAAGCATACCATGAATTGATTTGTGGCTTTAAAAGATCATTCAGCTGTTGTAGAGAGTTGGATACAGGTGGTAAGAATGGAATGGTGATTGTGCCACAAGGAATTATTGTATGCTAGAAGAGAATGATAATATATAATATGGTAAAACATGACCACTTCAGGGTAGTTTTGAATGTTTGGTTATTGTTAGTTTAAGGAGAAGTAGGATACAAAAAATAACCCTGGGTTTTATAGCCTGCACACAATTCTATACTTTACAGTATTGAGTTTGCAGGAGCGGAGTAGAAGAGAGAACAAAAAGAAATTGAGACTTTACCTCTTTAGATGGACCCGGTATTGTTAATCTAAGAGAGATAGTTGAATATACAATTCTGAAGCTGAGAAGAGAGAGGAAAATAAAGGAAGAAAAACTGGGGGTTACAAATTCAATCACATATATCTAAGTAAATTCACAGAGGAAATAATAATAAATAGAACTGTTTAATGGATGTGCTGGCTAGTTTGTTGAATGCTAACTTGACACAAGAAAATACCTCCACCAGATTGTTCTATAGTCAAGTCTGTGGGGGTATTTTCTTGATAATGACTGGTGTCAGAGTGCCCAGTCACTGACAATGAGGTCACTCTTAGGCAGATGGTCCTGACATTTATACAAAAATAAACTGAACAAGCCAGTAGGAGCAAGTCAGTAAGCAGCATTCCTCCATGACCTCTGCTTCAGTTCCTGGCCTGACATCACTCCGCAATGGACTATAAAGTCTAAAAGGAAATAAACCCTTTCATTTTTTTGTTTGGTCATTGTCTTTATTAAAACAATAGACAACAGACTAACACAGTGGGGAATTCCAACACACGTGGAATCAAAAAGAGAAAATAAAGTCAGATGACAGCAAGAGTATGGTGGGTTGGAAGCCAAGTGAAGCAACAATTGGAAAAAGGGTGATCCTTTTTGTACAATGTTCCTGAGAAGCCAAGAGAGATAAAGGTGAAAAGTTGATCATACAGCCAATGTAGTCATGACCTCAGAGCAGCTTTCTGCTTACAGTAGGCCAATAGAAGTTTAGATGAGGGGAGGCCCAACAGAGGAGGAAGAGAAAAACCTGAAGTTTGGCAAAAAGATCAGAAAGAGACATGATGAGGCAGTTCTTTGTTACCATGCCGCAGAAGCACACATTTTGCTTTTAGTGGAGGCACTTTCAAATGGAGGGATCTGGAGATGTAGCTTTGTTGGTAAAGTGCTTTCCCAGAGTACATGAAAACCTGGCTTCAATTACCAGAACCAAATAAACCAGGCATAGTGTATAAGTATACAATTGTGACACTTGGGAGACAGAGGAAGAGATCAGAGTTCAAGGTTATTTTCCATCTATGTAGTTGAGTTTGAGGCCAGCTTAGGTGACATCAGACCCTATCTCAAACAACAACTACAAAATAACAGAAGGTAGAGGTGTTTGTTCTGTAAGAGGCCATGAGAAGCTGTGAGGAAACACATTTGTTACTCTTAGAAGATAACCAACTAGATTTTTGAAGACTTCCAAGGATGGGTCCTACTAGGGAGTGACATCAGAGAAGGAAGAGGGATACTTAAAGTGTTAAAGATATAGGAGACAGAAGACAAAGTGAAAAGGATTCGGGTAAGGTATGATGTTGTGGAATATTAATTTATGATGTGTTAACATTCATTTATACTGTGGAATATTTGTTTAAAGATGCAAAGATGTGTTGCAGTCTTTTGTGTTACATTTGTTTAACTCTGTAATACTGTGTTACTTTGCCTACCTAAAACACCTGATTGGTATAATAAAGAGCTGAACAGACAATAGCTAGGCAAGAGAAAGGAGACCTGGAGTTGGCATGTAGAGAGAAATCTAGAGAAGAGGGAGGAATGAAAAAAGGAGAGGAGAATGCCAGGGGCCATCCATCCATCCATCCACACAGCCAGCCATGGAGTAAGAAGGAAAAAAAAGATATATATTAAAGAAAGATTTAAAAAATCCAGAAGCAAAAGTGTAGCTAAAGAGAAATTGGATAACTTAAATTAGAAAAGCCGGCTAGAAACTGTAGGGAGCCGTCCCTGCATTCTCCATTACAATGATGGCGCCTGCAGGCACTGAATGTAAATAAGATTATTGCGCAGGCGCTGGGTAATTCTCCATTCCTTGATCTCTGCCTATTCCGTGGCGTCATATGGCCTGAGGAGCTGCAGCCAATCATAGGGTGACACGTCCCAGGCGGCAGCTGCCAGCCTTTATTAGGGGACGGGATTCTTGTCTTGGGGTCTCCGCTCTGGTAAGCTTATGCTCTCCTCTCAAGACGCATTAAAGCTTTCCTGCAGAAGAATCCGAATGTCCTGTGTGGTTCTTGCTGGCGAGGTGATAGCACGGGACAAGAAACAAGCCAAGCTAAGGCCAGGCATTTAGAAGTAAAAATAAGTCTCTGTGTATTTATTTGGGAGCTGGGTGATGGGCCCCAAAGAGTAAAATTATGAAAACAAAAATAAAAGAACCAACTACGGTGTGAAACTTGATCAAGTGAGAGGATACACATAATCACTCTGGGTTGGATCTAGGAGACCATAGCTGTCCAGAGTGGCTTGAGAGTATGCTAGTGACTGACACAACCAGAGGTGGGAGGCATAATGGAATCAACTGCAGAATCTTGTCAGGAAAAGTTGATTTTGAGATTTTCACTATGTGCTTTCTTCAGGAAATCAGGTGGTAAATAGTTGGGAGGCAGATGCAAGATTCTTATTGGGAGCTCAAATATTTCTGAGATCTCCTTAAATATGGTGGTGGGTCTACCAAGAAACATTCCCACATCTGATAAGAACCGCTCACCCAAGAAACAGTCAGTTTGTAATGATTAGGTAATTGAATCACCCCATAAGTCTAGTCACTGATGTTAGAACCTTGAGGGATGCTGAGTCCCTTCTAGCAGATTCCAAGTGTATGATTAAGTATGAAGGAAGCAGAGGCAGAAAGAATAATATTCCTTTATGGATCTGACCCAAGTTAATCTAATTCCTGCACGAAGAGATGGAGGTGGAGACTCTGTCATCTGAGTTTGGGTTACAAATACAAAGTGACCCCCCTCCTGTCATCATGGAGAATGAGGCCAGAAGGGTTAGGAAGCACAATCAACAACTAGAACAAAGTCTCTCAATAAAACCATTGTCTCTATAATCTCTTCTCTCTCCCTCTCCCTAGGGCAAAGGCTATTAATGAGCTCTGAGATGCCAAAGGCTATTTCAATTTACAGAACTGCTCAGAGCTGAGATATCACCAAGCCTAGTTAGAAAGTGGAGACATTTGGGCTTTCCCAAGGTGCTGTTCAAAGTCATTGGCACCCCGACCAAGGGTGATCAAACTTTATGAATCTGAGAAGAATATCATATGTACCATGTCTATCTTAAGTCAAGTTTGAAAACAAAGTCAGAGCATCTGTTTAAGAAGTGCCAGAGTTTCCCTCCATTAGTATGAAGTGGGAGGATGAACATCTCATTTGTGAGATAAGGGATGCAGATTAACCATGGACTGAATGGTTCTAAAGGGATTTTAGGGAACAGCCTTTTCATAATGTCTTTAAAGCAATATAGTTAGTGGTTTTCTTTTCAGTCATGCCTGGGGTGAGTGGAGGATCTCTCAGCTTCTATTAGCCTGGCTACTACAATTGGCTTTGTGTCTTCCTGTTCTGAGAGTCAGGATCATAGTCTTGAAACCTACAATAGGCCCAATAATAGATACCTAGAAAATGTCCATGGGACTAAATTCTACTAAATACTGTCTGCAAGTAGCTCTAAGACAATTTTGAATTCACAATTTTACTACTACAAAGGCAGAATAGGTACCAAACATAAGCAATCATTATGGTGAATTGCATGAAACATATTATTCTGTATAAAACACATTTTTTAATTCTTATAGCATACTTCATGGAGTAGATACTGGTGTTACCTCCTTCTACAAATAATGATAATAGATAGTGTTTATGCCCCATAGACCAGATAACAAAAATAAGTTATAAGCAGCACACTTACTAAATACCTGAGGCTATAGTTTGAGTGGCTTTGGTATCCTTAACCAATAAATATTATTGCCAGCCCAAATTCTCTGAACAAAATAATGAACACATCAATATATAAAATGATCTACATTGATGTTGTCTACATATCAATCATTGGTGTTAGTATATGTTATTCTGAAGTTTCTATCCAAAAGATATCAATCTTAAAGAGGGTAGAGAAACAATAAATAGGAAAGTGAGCCTATGAATGAAATGGATACAAATGAAAACTTGACAGGAAAAAAAATCCAGCTAGAGTTTCAAAGTATTATTTCAAAGCCTGGCTGCACCCCATGTGGCATCTGATTTCCATGCCTCCCTCCCAGCAAGTGGCTCAAGTGTAGATTTCCCATGTGGTCATTAACACATATTATCTCTCTCCCCCTCCAGACCTGTCGAATTTACTTTTATCTGCTCTCAGCACAGAGACAGGAGGGGGCAGGACAATGAGTCTCCACAATGTATAATTATTATAAATGAGTAGAGATAAACTACACCTGTCAAAATAAATGATCAGCACCCTAAATAGCTGGTTCCTCTATTTACTGTTTTGTAAACTTGAGTTATTCAGCCTTCTTACTAATTTCTCCCTCTGCTATTCCCAGAGACATTTGGGTTTTTATTCCCCTATTCTCCTTCTCCCTCTCTCCTCTCCCTAACTGTGCTCCTAGAATTAACTCAGAAGGTACCTGTCACCTCCAAATTCTTCAGAGGATGAAAGAAAAAAAGCTAGAAGAAAATTATTCCTGCAGGAAACAAATTACCAAATAATCAGACTTTCCTGAATGATGTCAGACATGGGCTGGCTCATTGTTGCTTAGTCTATCAATGTTCAGCCTTTCTACAATACCCCTTCTTTGGTTCCTTTCCTAAGGTTCTGACGGCTGACAAAGAGACAATGGCAACACAGCATAGAAGTCAAACTGATTTGTAGTGTAACTGAGTTTAAGGGATATTCAGCTGACATTATTTTGGATGCAGGAATACTATGTCCCTAGTCTCTGAAGTTCAAGTACAACAAATTATGCTTCTGAGTTTATATCCAAGTAAAGTAATGGCATGTAAGTTTTCTTTTTCTTTTTTAACAACAGCACATGGTTGGGAAACACTTTCTTTTTTTATTTATTTATTTTTTATTATTAATTCAAGTTAGGGAATAGGCTTGTTTCACATATAATTCCCCTCTCCCTCTCCCTCCCCTTACCCCCATTCCTTCTCCCCCACCTCCAACCTACCCCCCACCCCATCCACCCACCACTCCCCAGGCAGGGTAGGGCCCCCAACCGGGGCTCCACCAAGTCCACCAAATCTTCCTGTGCTGGGCCTGGGACCCTCCCCATGTGTTCAGAGACAGAGTGCATCCCTTCAAGTGGGATGGGCTCTCAAAGTACCCCACATACACCAGGGCAAAAAGCCAGTCCACCTCCGGAGGCTCCCAGGAGTGCAGGGGCCTCCCCAATGGCATCCATGATCAGGGGGCTGGGTTAATCCCATACTGGCCTCCCAAAGAGCATCTGGGGTCGACATGCTTTCCCTTTTTCAGGCCAACTGTTTCTGTGGGTTTCTCCAACCTGGTACAGACCCCTTCATTCTTCATTCCTCCCTCTCTTCAACTAGGTTCCAGATTTCAGCTCAGTGTAGGGAAACACTTTCTTAAAGCAATAGCATGACCATTCCATTTTTAAATCAGAGGAACTGTGATTTATTTATCCATATGAGACACAACATTGGGCCCATGAAAGAGCAACCTCTTCCCTTCCTGATAATATGTAAAACATTAGCATCTGCTTTAAGAAAGACTCTCTTCAGTGGTACTCTCAGCTACAAATTGACCACACTCCTGTAAGTAATCCAAATCAAACCAATTGATTTGCCAAGCTGGAATTGGTTATTTCTTTGTTCTCTTGTCAGAAACCTGTATTGATTAAATGAATAGATGTTTGTTGGTGTCTTCCCAAGATAAGTTAATGCAACCCTTGTTGCCCGGATAAGATTGTGGCAAAGCAAAAGATGAGTTTTGGAGTAATAGTTTTATTGTCCCTGCTGTGAATGATAAGACTTGCATCTAAGGCTACAATGTCTGAAGGTGGACAGTCCTTGGGTAGAATTCAAGGACTGTTACTGGGGAAATTAAGGTTCCCTTTTAGAGTCCTGGTCTTATTAATAAAAGAATTTAGAGATAATGTCAAAAAGAAGTTCAAAGACAACTTTATCAGAGTTTAACAGCAAAAAGTATACAGGTTAGGTGAAAATCCCAATAGCTACCAGGAGGAGATAGAGAAAAATGCCATGCCTTTCAAGTTTGAAATGGAACTAAAACAGCCACATTAAGAAGGGGGGTCAGGGAAACAGCCCAGAGATGTGACTCAGTGGTTAAAAGTGTATATTGATCTTTCAGGGGACCAGAGTTCAGTCCCTAGTACCCATGTTATGGGAAGGAGGCTCACAACCACCTGTAACTCCAGATAATCCAATACCCTCTTGACCTCCATAAGTACCTGTACTCTAGTGCAGGTCCCCACATATGCACATATACAGGTGAAAAACTACAAAAAAATGTCAGCCCAGGTCTTTTCTGGCCCTCAGATTTTAATGTCCAAATCTCTACTTGAAGTGTTTTAGTGAGGTGTAAAATTTGTCTATGGCCATATCACTCTAAACTAAGCAGGGTCTGGCCTGGTTAGTACTTGAATGGGAAGAAAGGGGAAAATCTTTGTGCTTTTGAGCATCTGGCCACATAGAATATGTCCTTTTATAGCTCCTCTCCTGCTTATATTTAATAGACTTTATTTGCATGGAAAGGAAGGGTTTCCAGAGCTCTGCAAACAGGCTTCTTTCACCTGTTAATCAGTATTTATCTTTAGTTTCCATTTTCCTATCACACCAGAGAGGCTGTCTTTATCTGCATAAATAGGAGTGCTATGCCTCCTAGATGAATGGAGTCCAATATATAGGTATAAGGGATACTCTCTAAAAAGGGCTAACAGACTAGAAAATTGGTTTTAAACCTTTAAACAAGATTGTAAACAGCAATCAGTTTCACAACTCCTGCTCTAGGCATTACACACACAATTGATGTTGTGCCAAATAGTCCCTTCTGGTCTGAAAAACTCAGAGCCTGGGGAAAAACCAGACACAGAAGAGGGAAGGAGAAAACAAGGTAGCTACCAGTGAAAGAAACCATCCCTCAGACCCAACTTCCAATACAGAGGGAGTGGAAATCTGTGATTAGGTATGCAGACCCACTAAGGGAAATGATATTTGCTAGAGAATACTGTATTCTTGAATGGAGACTTTTAAACAAGTCATGAAATAGTCCTTAACAGCCTGGCACATAGTGCTGTGGGATTTTCAGCCAGATCAGTCTGAGTACAGAGAAACTGAGTGATATAACTACCCATCTGTCCTAGAGACAAAGACTATATAATCTGAGGTGCATCAGTCCCTGGTGGACTGGTTCATATGAGTCATTATGGACAATTCGTTATCACTGTTTGAGGTCCCCTGAACATCAGGGATTGGAAGATAATAGAAGAGGGACAGTTGCTACTGAGGGAACTATGCATGTATGTGGCAATTTTTAATGGCCATATAACTGAGCCTGCTAGAAATTCACAGAGGAATGAAAAAAAGACTTAATTCAGTAGGGGTCTTGGGACCATTATAGCATTTCAATGGCATTGCTGAGCTCCATGGTGGGACATGGTAGGAAACCATCTTTATGAGGTAGGAAAAACTCTAGCAGATTCAGATAATTGAGACTGGCATGCAAGTTGGGTTTGTAAGTTTTAAAAGAAAATGCTAAATCAATCAAGAATGGATGAGGGGGGGAAGCAAAGCAGTTTATCCAGGTCACCCTATCAACTGTGGCAAAATTGGTGTGTAAACAGAAGTCCTAAGGAAAAAGAGTTGAGCATCTGAAAGTTTTTAAATCTGAACAGCAGTCCAATGAAGGTAGGAAGAATAGAGCTAAGAGGCTGAAAAAGATTAGGCCTGTCCTAGGGACAGTCAGGTATCTTCCACCCAAGTGATGCTGTGTACATTTCTTTCATGCAAGAAAGATGCTAGGGATGGATAGTTCCCAGCCCTGTGGTCTTTCAACAACTAGGTATGGCTAATGGAAAGGCAGCAGATGTCTGCTTTGCTGTCCTTGTGCCTTGTATGGCTGTATTTGCCTACAGCAAAAGAGAGCACGGCTGAAATATTGCAATACCATTCTTACTTGGCCTTAGGCCAAGAAGGACAAAGCAGTACTAGCTAGCCCTGCCTGGCCCCTCAGTGGAGGTGTACAGCATTCCTGTAGCAATACTTCTGCTGAGAAAGCTAAAGAGTTCATAGAGCATGATAGAGGATGATAGAGTGCTATAGCAGTGTCTTCTATTCACACTGCCACTCAGCATCCCTCCTCTGAAGAGCAACAGGGACAAATAAGAGATCTTTCCATGCTTTACTGAAACTTCCTAATTTTATT
The DNA here is from genome assembly GCF_003668045.3 of Cricetulus griseus. Classification (NCBI taxonomy): domain Eukaryota; kingdom Metazoa; phylum Chordata; class Mammalia; order Rodentia; family Cricetidae; genus Cricetulus; species Cricetulus griseus. Next base: position 149,467,601 of record NC_048596.1, on the reverse strand, counting down.
ATTTTCCTTTTTTATTTTTAGTAACTCCTTAATTACTGAACTCTGAGACAAACTCATCTGGAGTAGACAAGAGGTTGCTTGCATAGTATCCTCTCAAGGTTACTTTACTTTCCCATGATTTGTCAGAGAAGAGTAGCCCAGGACCTTATTGTTATCCTGATCAGCTTCTGGGAAAACCTTTCAATACACAGATGATATAATGCTAACCTCTAAGTGTTTTCATGGATTCAGAAAAGCATCTGAAAGTCATAAAAAGACAACCAAAAGAATGATGTTTAGAATCAATCTGCACAAGTTACAAGGACCAGGAGCAGCAGCTGTAAAATACCTGGATGAGTTATGGTTTGGAAAGAGTCATATGATACCTGACAACATGATTAAGCAAAACCTACAATTATCTGTACCTATATGAACATAAAACAGTTGCAGGTGTTTGAGGTGTAGAGGGCACCAGTGCATTTTCATACTCACCTTGTTGAAGTTTCATACCCTTCATAAAACTGAATAAGGAAGAAAGGGATCGAGGGAACGAGGGAGCAGGAAGCAAGGAAGCAAGGGCAAGAAAAGAATCCACATGGGATTGAGACTAAAATGCTTAGCTGGGTTTTTGAACAAGATTAGGTCTTTGTAGGAAAGGCTTAACAGCTCTCTGCCTTACTGTTCAAATGCTCTTTTGTGTTGAAAATAACTAGAAGTTCAGAGGGCTACAAGCGGGAGGATAGTAGAAATGACATGAACAAATAGTCCCTGAAAGATTTTAGTCTCCCATGATAGAAAGAAACATAAACTCAGTATACAGCTGTAAACAGCAATTGGTAGCACTGTACTTTGTGGACTCCATTACCAGTTCCAAACTGGGATCGTCATGTAATTCAATCTTGTTTGTAATTCAAATATATAAAAAATAAAAAACTAAACAAAAAAGAAAGAAAATGGCATATCCAATTAAGAGTTGGATACTTTTCTATGGAAAAGTGGCATGCATATTTACAGCAATAAGGAACAGTGTCCACAAGCCCAGTGTTTGGTACCACACAGGCTCTACTGGGACTAGTCTTATTTTAAGCCACTGAGCCTCCTCTCACGATTGAGCCAACAGCTAAAACTGGAAGGAACCTGTAAATGCCTGATATATTAATGGCACAAGAAAGGGCTCTAGATAGGAATGGTGGCTAAAGTAATACAACTAACGATAGACACAAAGTGGTTGGAGAGAGGAGAAGGATTGAGTAGCCATTGTCTGAAATAAGAGCAATATGGGTAGTAGTAACTCATGAGACTTGGCCTATGACTATCTGTACTAACAATAGGACTATAGTCTGAGGCGTGATTTTATAGATGGCTCATTGAGAAAATAAGAACTCTCAGATACTAACTGAGCCACTGTGGAAAAAAATAAATGTAAAAGAAATCCATAATAGAGTTCAACATGAGTCAGATCCTCTGGTAGCTTTCCGCAGGAAAGCACATAGAGCCTATTGAATTCTGTCATCTTCTTTCAGGTACTCTTTGGGGATTCTCACTGGCTTCAAAGAGAGTTTGGCTACAGGTGAGCTGATATAGGCTGGAAATCAGCTAAAGCTGCCAATAGTCCCTTGAAATAAACTGGTATCTTGCATGCTGCCAAAATATGTGAGGCCTGTTTGCAAACATTTCTGTGCAACTGAGCAACACAAAAATGAACAATCTATAGCTTAGCTTTCTGAAACATTCTGGAGATTTGTGCTTAAGTGTATCAAGCCCTTCTGTTGCACCTGTTGCTCAGGTTGGGTAGCTGGGCCAGTCCTATTCTTGAGCTTTGGTTTCTCGTAAGTTACCTAGTGTAGAGGTACTAGATCCATTTTTTTTTTGGTTCCTTATAACTGTGTTTTATTCAAATATTCTCCCTAGTCTCACTTGTATCCTATGACTAAACTTGGCTTATTCTGATCATTTTCTCTGCCATTCACTCATGGCTCTATTCATCAGCACTTCATGAAGATTCTTAAATGAATCTAACACAACCCCAAACTTGGAAAACTCAAATTCTTATACTTGAGGCCCACCTTGTTCCAGGGCTAACAACATGCTTATGGTCCTTTTTCAAAGCAATATTCTGTTTGATTTTATGGGTGTTGTTGTGTGTAAAGTTCTTGAAAATGCAGGGAACATCAGAATATAGAAGTAGAAAGATTATAAAGCCAGAAGGAGGAGTGCTATACAATGCTGACTTCTGAACAGGATGGGACTATTGCAGTCACGAGTCCACAGCAGCTGGCACTTCCTGCACAAGACCTACTCAAGATCAAGCCAGTCACTGTTCTAGCAAAAATAGGGGAGGGACTCTTAAGGTCCCATTAGGGCAATAGCTGAGAATTTTTGACCATTGGTGGCTTCGGGGGAAGGAGATTCAGTTTTATTCAGGAATGTGGCCTTTCTTTGGCTGCCCATGCTCAGGCGGACAGCCACACATCCATGCAAACACAAACAGTTCTATTTGGACTAAGTGCCTTATAAAGAAAAGAAAAAGATGAAATCAAATTTGCATGCACAGGTGAGCACTCACTGAAACACCTTAGATTCATCACATATTTGAGTTTCAATTAGTATATATATACAAATCTCACACAATTTCAATTTTATGTGTAACCTAGAAATGATGAACTTACGGGAACAGAGAGCAGAATTGTGGCTATTAGGCTTCAATGTGGGACTATTAACAATGGGGAAACGATTGGTTTAAGGATATAAAACTGCAGTTGGACAAGAGGCATGGACTCTCTGAAGTCTTGAGGTCTACTGAGAGCATGATAAATATGGTTGATAACAATATGCTATATTTTAAAAGTTGTGAGATAGTATACTTTAAGTGTTCTCAAAACAAAAATGATGAATATGTGTGATATAACATGTTAATTGGTTTAATTTAGTCATGCCATTGTGAACATACTGTATTCTGTATCATAATTGTACGTGACTTTATTTATGAACTAAATAAATGAATGGAAAAAAGAAATAATGCAATTAAAAAGTGGGGTACAGAACTAAATAGACAATTCTCAATAGAGGAATCTAAAACAGCTGAAAGAAACATAAAAAAGAAAAGAAAAAGACATAGAATTGTAGAGGAGATACAGGGAATGATTGGGAGAACCTGATATGATCAGAATATATTTATACATGTGAATATATATACATAACTTTAATGTAGAAGTTCCTAGAGTTGACTTTAATCCATTTGCTGGAGAATCTGAGTTGCATGGTTATCGGAGTAGAGTATTTGAATGCTTCCTTTTCAAACTGACCTCTGCTTCATTCCTCCAACTGGGATTATTTTTTAACCCTCATGCCCACCCCCATCTTACCTGTCCTTGCTAAGTAACTATGTCCATCTTGCAGGTCATCACTGCATCACTCTCACTTTTCTCCTAAATTTGTGGTCTATCATCATCATGGGACCCCTGGATTTTCTCCTTTCTTTGGGAATGCCAAAGCAAAGGACTGTATAACTACTGTATTCAATGTCAAGATTCAGCTTTCCCCAAGCTCTCTGTTTTAAAGAAAAATTAAGATACTTGCTTAGAAATGTCACCATAAACACACAATCACCAAAGAGAGTTTACTCATGGATAGATTCCTTATTTTGAGGTGTGGTAGTTTGTCCATGTTTGGCAACCATGTGGCTATAACAATGTTTGCTTTCCAAAATATAGGAAATTAGAGAATTGGTGAAAATATATTTGAGAACATACTTGGCCTTAAAGGAGAAAATAAAGCCCTAAGGAAATAAAGCAAAATGCCACATATAGGTTTCATATTTTTAAAAAAGTTATTACAAAGACATCAGGATACAGAGCTGGTGATGAGGGACCAAGCATTAGATTGCTTACCTCTCTTGACTTTGTAGGGAGTGACACTTGTCAAGGTGAATGGGAAAGGCTAGGCTGGATACATGAAAGCACCTTGATAATATCCCAATATGTGAGGAAACATGTCTAGATGTAAAAAGTCATTGGCAGGCAGCCAGGCAAGTCTGCCCTTCTGTTTTATCAGTCTGAACTCTAAACACCCAGTCACAGTTAGTCTGTACCTCTTCTTGGGTCCATTCAACATATTGCATTTCAACCAGGTCCCAGTTCCTCTAGCCAATCACCGCTTTCCAAGTTAATGATGTTGATCCATTTTTGAAGACCTCCCAATTTAATTCCTCCTTTGTAGTTTGATGTGAAATATCCCCTTGTGCTGGCTAGTTTTATGTCAAGTTGGCACAACTGAGAATATGACCCCAGCAGATTGGCTTGTGGGAGTTTCCAGATTACTTGAGCAATTCCATTCTTAGGCAGGTTGTCCTGGGGTATAAAAGAAGAAGGTTGAGCAATCCATGAGAAACAATCCAGTAAATAGAGTTATTCCACAGCCTCTGCTTCCAGATTCCCAGCTTGAGTTCCTGCCATGTCTTCCTTGATCTTACAACTGTAATATGAAATCAACCCTTTCTTCCTCAAGTTGCTTTTGGTCATGGTGTTTTAGTAAAGCCGTGGAAACCCTAAGACATATGTTTGAATGTTTGGTCCCCAGTTGGTGGTGCTGTTTGGAAAGGTTGTGGAACATTCAGGAAGTAAACCTCACTGGAGGAAGTAGTTAACTGGAGGTGGGCTTTAAGGTTTTATAGCTCTGTGAAATTCCTATCTACTTTCTCTACTTCCTAAGAGCTGACGCCATGTGACCAGCCAGCTCTTTCTCCTGGACTATGATGGCCTATATCCCTTGAGCTGTAAGTCCAACTTTTCCTCACTCAAGTTGTTTTTTGTTAGCCCTTTATACACAGGAATAAAAAAACAATGCATTCTCTTTACAAGTTATGACATTGACATTCAGAAGCCCTTTCTTTGGATGATCTGAGTAAATAGTTTTCCCAGTTATGTATGGGCACTGGATACTAAAATGATGCTCCCATACAGTGAAAAATAAAACAGATAGCCAAACATAAAATGTTCTAAATAAGCTAACATTTATTTTTCTCAAAAGATTGACATGACAAGAATCAGTGTTATCTACTGCCTTTGTCTCAACCTGGGATCTTATAAAATTTATCGAGGGAAAAAGAACCAGAGAAACAAAAATCTGATTTGCTGCCTAAGTGGTGAATTTGGAAGCTAAATAGACTTTGTGGATTCCCTTTAGTTTTAGCAGTAGAATATCCCAGCTAGCTCTTCTTGGCTCAGCTCTCAGTTGTTAGAGTCTTTTCTACAAAGGATACTCATCACTTTAGCTACTTGCTATGCTGAAATAATTAGCAGGCAATTGACATACTAGATAAATAAGCTCTGAAAGGCAGATTTTATTTTCCTCACTCCCTCTTGTCTAATTCAGGTCTTGGCCACTCTTTCAGAACCTGATGGGAGTGATGAAGGAAAAGCTGGAGTCTGTGGAAAGACTTAATGAAAATGTTGCATTGTACATCTGATGTTTGGAAAAGAAATGTGTTGAGAAGACTTTTAAAAGAGGTGACTCTTAAGTAGGCTTGGCATCATCATCACTGGTAGTTAAAGAAAAGGCATTTTTGTTGTTGCTTTGCTCCTCTGAAAATGAAACAATTATATACTTTGGTCTTATTGTCCAAAACTCTACCTAATTATAATTTAATCTACACACACACACACACACACACACACACACACATATATATATATATATATTCAGACTTTTGAATTCTGTCCTTGATCCTATCCTGTAGACATTATGTGTCTACATTCTTCACTCATTCATTTACAAATATTTTTGAATACTTAGTATATTCAAAGAACTAGACAGAACACCAAGAACATTTAAGAAGGTAAATTAGACAATGCTCCTACTGTTGAGAGGTCCTGTAAAATAAGAATACATCCAGCAAGATGGAGGCCATTGTTGTCCTTAGCACGAACCATTTTCCAGGAAGTAATAGCATCAGAAGGTTTACTCAAGTGGGTTGAAGATCAACTGGCAGGAGAAAAATTGGAGACAACAAGGGCCCACAAGTGTTGCTAAACTTCTCGGGAAAGGCAATGGATCTGAATTACTCATTCAGTGAAGTATTGGGTCTTCTGTACAAGAGGTGAAATAGTGTATAGGTCAAGCTTTTCTCCTCAGATATAATGAACAGATAGTGCTCACATTAACTAATTAAGCAGTTGAAGGATATTTCTCCCAGTGCAGTTTATATCCCATTGGTACTTTGTGCTACTGGCACAGAATGATGACTATTTTGTTAAGTCTTACTAAATAATTTCTCTTCTCTGTCCACACAGTTATCCTCTGAAACCACTGATTCATTATTATGGTTTTACAAGTTGAATATGAGTCCCTGGTCTTTACAAGGCATTTTTGTTTGAAACACTTGATGGTCAATCTGAAGACTGACATACTCAGTTTTGAATGTGGAGGTCAGAAAACAACCTCAGGTATTGGTTCTTTTTAGTTTGAAGCAATCTCTTCTTCTTTGTTGATGTTTCCATCAGGCTACCTGACAAATGAGCTTCCAGGGATTCTCCTGTCTCCACCTTACATTTTACCAAAGCTAGCTGAGCTGGGATTACAGATGTGTGTTACATTACAAGGGTTCTCAGGATCTGACCTTAGGTCCTCATGCTGACCTAGGAGTACTGGGCCTTCTGAGTCATTGCCACAGCGCTATGAGATTGTTTGCCTATTGTGCTGGTGCTGGGAAAATCTTACAAACATTATTAATGAAACCCTCCATTTGGAATTGTTTGATCACAGTATACATCTTTATACTGTTTGTTGCTTCATTTCTAGGACTTAATTCCCCCACATCTCTAGTTAGGAACTTGATGAATCTTTTACAAGTTACTGATGATTCTTAAGTGTTAGCTAGATGATCTACCACAGGCAACTACCAAAAAGAAACATGGTATACACAGGTGAGTTTTAAAATGAGGAAATTGAACATGGCAGCTCCATTACAGGGGTAATGGAAAAGCCTGTGCAAATGTCTTCCAAGACACATGTTGGGATGCACAAAACAGAAAATACTGATCCATTGTGATGGTTAGTATTGATTATCAACTTGACAGGATCTAGAATCACCTAGCAGAAAAGCCTCTAGACATATTTGTGATGGAGTTTCTAGATTGAATAAATTAAGGTAAGACCAAATCTAAATGTGAATAGTACCACTCCAATTGAGGTCATAGGCTGAATAACAGGATGAAAGCAAGTTAAGGACCTGCACTTGTCACTTGTTTCTTCTCCACTACATATGCTATGTGATCAACTGCTTCATTTTCCTGAAGCTATGTCTTCCCTGCTATAATGGATGATGAGCCAAAATAAACCCTTGCTTCCTTAAGTCACATTTGTCCCACAATATTTCACAGCAACAGAATGAGAAAAATAACGAAGACATCTACCCAATCTGAAAGTTAAAAAAAAATATGGCTGGAGTGATGGCTTTGCCAGAGACTGGAGTTTGCTTCACAGCACCTACATCAGACAGCTCCCAAACTGCCAGTTACTTCAGTGCCTTCTTCTGTCCTCTGAGAGCACTTACATTCTCTTATTCATATATACACAGAGACATAAGTAAAATCAAACTTCTACTTGGAAGCATCCTGACCCAAGGTGACTTTAGAGTTGATTGATTCAGGATTCCAGTACCCACACTTCTTCTAATTCTTTACTGTCCACCAGTGGAGGCTTTGTTGGTTTTGTCTTTGTTGAAATCACCACCCAGGATGATTCCAAGCATTGCACACAGACATTACAATGTCCAAAGAGAGGAAGGAACATCCCTTCATCGTCTCTTTTCATCAGTAATGAAGCCTGTCCCTCAAACCTTAGGGAACTTCTTCTATGTTGCTGGACAGAACTGTGTTAAGTTACATTTCTAAACCAATTTCTAGTAAGGGGAATGTGTTTTAAGGATAGATTTAGACTAATTGGAATAACTGTTGGAGCAGAAGGCCTTGATAGCAAGGCTGAAGGGTAAATGGCTTCTGGTGTACACCATGAATGGTTATGGTGGAATTACTGCACTACCAGTGTGTGAACAATTTGCAGATCAGTTGTTTTGCTTTAGGGAAGAGAGAACAACCAGGTTCCTGGATCTCTTTCGATGGAAGGTTACATAGACCAGGCTAGGAGTTTTTAAAAATAAAGCACAAAGACCTGGTTTTCTGGTCTTGGGGCATTAAGGAAATGCTACTGTGGGTTATTTCCTGTTGGTCACACATTTAAAGAAACTGACTAAAATCTTTCCATCTACTACACACTTTATTAATAACTATTAATAAGGCCCTTGACCACAGACCCAATTACATAGCAAAATTTTAAAGGTTAGATTGAAAGCATTCTAAAACAAATCATCAATAAACAAAATGACAACAGTAAGAATCCCTAAGAAATAGGCTAGGAAGGGGTTAAGTGGAAAAGGAGAGGAGAGAAATAGTTAAGACATTCATAAGATGCAAGAAAGTCTAGAAGGGAGAATTTTAGCAGTACAGAGTCATAGCTAAAAATCTGCTCTTGCCCATTAAAACCCAAGAGAGAAAGCTTTCCCTCTCTATGAGACACTTTGTGCTTGGCAATGGCACCATATCTTTTGCAACTAGACTACAGCTTTTTTCGGGGAGGTGGGAGAAAAAGGAAAAGCTTTTGGATTAGGTACCTGGCTCAGCAGAAATGATCAGTTTGCCTTCCACTTTTACCAATGCGTTTTTTTTTTCTTTTCTTCTCTTTTAATTGACACATAATAATATATATTTATGAGATAGAGTGTGAGGATCCAACATAATATACAATATGTGATAATCAAAGCAGGGTAATTAGCATTACATATCCTTAAACATTTATCTTTGCTTTGTTTGGAGCCATTGAGTATCCTCTCCTTTAGATCTCTAGAAAATCTATAATAAATTATTATAAACTTAAGTCTCCCTATCATGCTGCAGATAGTGGAATGCATTTCTTCTACCTAACACCATTTTGGTACCCATCATCTAACCTCCTTTTGTTTCTACTACCCTCTAACACTTTTCCTGGCCCTAGTAATAATTTTCTACTTCCTCTTTCTATGTGATTGACAATCTGCACTTGAGAGTGAAAGCATGTGTTATTTGTCTTCCAAGCTTTTTGTCACATAATATCCTTCAGTTTCATCCAAATAGCTCTAATTCATAGAACTTAAATTATTTTTATGGCTGAATTATACACTATTTTGTCAGTTGCTCTTTTGACACTGTGGTAAAATTTCTACCCACCTCAAAAAAATCAAGGGAGAAGAGATTTATTCTGCTATGTTTCTGAGATTTCAGTTCTTCATGGTGAGAAAGGTGTGGTGGAGATTGACTGTTTAAGTTGTGGCAGCCAAAAAGCTGAGAGATGACAGAAAATAAGCCAGAGGAAGATATCCTCTTTGCACATACCCATTCAGTGACTTACCCCTTGTTCACAGGCCTCATGTATCACAACTCCACCATCTCAAAGTGTCTAATCACCAGTGACTCCATCATTGGAGTAAGTCATTAAATAGATCTGAGCACTCATGAGCTCATCTCTCTAGAAATGACAGACACATGTAGAGGTGTGGTTTACTCGTCTCCTTGGTAGCTTTAAATCCAGTCAAGTAGACAGTCATGATTAAGCATCATTCCCACTTTGAATGTGTGCATGCTATGCTTCTTTTATTCCTTCTTCTGGAAACGGACACTGAGCTTCTGTATATTGGCGACTGCTCTGCTTACTCTTTTGTTGCTATGATAAAACACTTTGACCAACTTAGGGAATGGCAGGATTTATTTCAGCTTATATTTCAAGAAGTCACAGTCTTTCACTGAGAGAAGTCAGGGAAGGAGCTCAAGCAGGAACTGAAACAAAAATCATGGCGGAGCACTGCCCAGGACCATCTGCCTAAGGAATGGTGCTTTTCATAATGGACTAGGCCCTCCTACATCAGCTAGCTATAAAAGGTGACCCAACAGAATACCGATAGGGCAATATGATCAAGGAAATGATTCTTCATTGGGCTTCCCTCTTCTCTGGTGACTCTAAATTATACCAAATTGACAATAAAAAAACCGACAGCCACTATGCATGATCTGGCAGTGAACATGAAAGTGTAGGTATCTCATAATGTATTGATTTCATTTCTTTTATCAAGGATTCTTTGTACCTTATGACCCATCACAATTCTTTAGTTAAATTTTTGTAAGTCAGTTAACTAAGCATATAGCCTCAACAAAGAAAATAAAACAAGGAGGCACTCCCTGCTCCCTGAATCTGGTAGCACCCCACTTTTCAATCCCTTTCTGCCGACCGCCCCAGGAACTAGGTGAGTGAGCCTCTTCCCTTACCCAACTCCCGCCCAAAACATCACTCACCCCTACCACCCAACACCTCCGCCCCCAGCCTGCGCCTGCCAGCTTGGGGTAGACACACCCAGGCAGGGAGGACCTCCCTGCTCCCTGAATCTGGTAGCACCCCACACTTCCATCCCTTTCCACCAACAGACCCAGGAACGAGGTGAGTGAGCCTCTGCCCTTACCCAACCCTAACCAAACCATCACTCACCCTGACCACCCCGGACCTGCACGTGCCTGTTTGGGGTAGATACGCACAGACCAGGAGGAACTCCCTGAATCTGGAAACACCCCACTCTTCCATCTCTTTCCGCCAACCGATCCACAACGAGTGAGACTACCAGGAGAGGCAAGACCATCCAGAGTTGTGGACATTGAATTCCTGGCCCCCACACACCACTGGGTCACAAGGGGAGATAGAGAGACCCCACCTGCACCCACTAAAAGAAGATATGGGAAGAAGACAGAATAAGATTTCACTCAACAACAGACAGACCAATATGACACCACCAGAATCTATGGACTCCACTCAAGCAAGATCTGAAAAGCACAACACAGAGCATAAAGATGAGATGGACCTCAAAAATTATCTCAGCAAGATGAAAGAAACCTTTAAAGAGGAAACAAGAAAATCCCTTGAAGAAATAGAAGAAAAAGCAAACAAAAAATTAAACAAAATGGAGCAAAAGACAAACCAAAAAATTCAAGAAATAAACAAATCTCTTAAAGAATCTAAAGAAACCCAAGAAAAAAAATCCAAACAAGTAAAGGAAGTTCTTGAAACAGTTCAAAGCATGAAAGCTGAAATAGACACAGTAAAGAAAACACAGAATGAGACCATGCTGGAAATGGAAAGGCTGCATAACCGATCAGGAACTAAAGATGTGAGTATAACCAATAGAATTCAAGAGATGGAAGAGAGAATCTCAGCTATTGAAGACTCGCTAGAGAACATACATTCATCAACCAAAGAAAACCTCAAGTCCAGCAAATCCCTAACACAAAATATCCAGGAAATATGGGACACCGTAAAAAGACCAAACCTAAGAATAATAGGTGTAGAAAAAGGTGAAGAAACACTGCTCAAAGGTACAAAAAACATATTCAACAAAATCATAGAAGAAAACTTCCCCAACCTACAGAAGGATTTGTCTATGAAAGTACAAGAAGCTTACAGGACACCAAACAGAATGGACCACAAAAAGAAGTCCCCCCGACACATAATAATCAAAACACCAAATCTACAGAATAAAGATAAAATATTAAGAGCAGCAAAGGAAAAAGGCCAAGTAACATATAAAGGCAAACCAATCAGAATTACACCAGCCTTCTCAATGGAAACTCTGAAAGCCAGAAGGTCTTGGATAGATACCCTACACGCACTAAAGGAGCATGGATGTCAACCCAGACTACTGTACCCAGCAAAACTTTCAATCACTATAGGTGGAGAAAACAAGATATTCCATGACAAAAACAGATTTAAACAATACATATCCACAAATCCAGCACTACAGAAGGTTCTGGAAGGAAAACTCCAACCCAACGAACATAACTATACTCACAAAAACACTGGAAATAGATAATCTAATTTTACCAAACACAAAAAGAAACAGGAGGTCGAAATCCACATGCAATGACACCACCAACAATAAATCCAAAACAAAGAAGAACAAATGAACAATGAACATTAATATCTCTAAATGTCAAAGGTCTTAACTTACCCATAAAAAGATATAGGCTAACAGAATGGATATGAAGACAGAATCCATCCTTCTGCTGTTTACAAGAAACACACCTTAATTTCAAAGATAGGCGATACCTCAGAGAAAAAGGATGGGAAAAAATTTTTCCAATCAAATGGGCTCAAGAAACAAGCTGGTGTAGCAATCCTAATATCTTACAAATTAGACTTTAAACTAAAATCAATCAAAGGAGATGAAGAAGGGCATTTCATTCTCATCACAGGAAAAAAATCCATCAAGATGAAGTCTCAATCCTGAACATCTATGCCCCAAATACGAAAGCACCCACATTTGTAAAAGAAACATTACTAAAGCTCAAACCACACATAAAACCACACACCCTTATAGTAATAGTAGGAGACTTCAACACCCCCATTACACCTCTAGTCAGGACCACCAGACAAAAACTTAACAAAGAAACAAAGGATCTGACAGAAGTTATGACCCAACTGGGTTTAACAGATATCTATAGAACATTCCATCCAAACACAAAAGACTATACCTTCTTCTCAGAGCGACATGGAACCTTTTCAAAAATTGACCACATAGTTGGTAGCAAAGCAAACCTCCACAGTTACAAAAGAATTGAAGCAATCCCCTGTATCATATCAGACCACCATGCATTAAAGCTAGAATTCAACAGCAATACGAATTGCAGAAAACCTACATTCCAGTGGAAAATGAATAACACCCAATTGCATCATTCCTGGGTTGAGGAAGAAATAAAAAAAGAAATTAAAGACTTCCTAGAATTTAATGAGAATGTAGACACAACATACCCAAACTTATGGGACACTCTGAAAGCAGTGCTAAGAGGGAAGTTCATAGCACTAAGTGCCCACATGAAGAAACTGGAGGAAAGTCACATTAGAGAATTGACAGAACAACCGAAAGCTTCAGAGCAAAAAGAAGCAAACACACCAAGGAGGAATAGACGCCAGGAAATAATCAACCTGAAAGCCGAAATCAACAAAGTTGAAACTAGGAAAACAGTACAAAAAATCAATGAAACAAAGAGTTGGTTCTTTGAGAAGATCAATATGATAGACAAACCTCTAGCCAAACTAACCAAAAAGGGAGAGAGAGAGCATGCTAATTAACAAAATCAGAAATGAAAAGGGGGATATAACAACGGGCACTGAGGAATTCCAGAGACTCTTCTGGTCATACTTTGAAAACCTGTACTCCACAAAATTGGAAAATCTAAAGGAATGGACAGCTTTCTGGATAAATATCACCTACCAAAATTAAATCAAGATCAGATAAACAGTTTAAATCGACCTATAACCCCTAATGAAATAGAAGCAGTCATCAAAAGCCTCCCAACCAAAAAAAGCCCAGGGCCTGATGGCTTCACTGCAGAATTCTACCAGAAATTCAAACAAGAGCTAATCCCAGTACTCCTCAAACTGTTCCGCAAATAGAAGAGGATGGGATATTGCCAAACTCTTTCTACAAGGCTAAAATCACTTTGATACCCAAGCCACACAAAGACATGACTAAGAAATAGAACTACAGACAGATATCCCTCATGAACATTGATGCTAAAATAATAAAATATTGGCCAACCAAATCCAAGAACATATCAGAAAAATATCCACCATGATCAAGTAGGCTTCATCCCAGTGATGCAAGGATTGTTCAACATATGAAAATCCATCAATGTAATCCACCATATAAACAAACTGAAAAAGAAAAACCACATGATCATCTCACTAAAAGCTGAAAAAGCCTTTGACAAAATCCAACATCCCTTCATGATAAAGATCTTGGAGAGAACAGGAATAACAGGAACATATCTAAACATGATAAACACAATATACACCAAACCAATAGCCAAACTAAATGGAGAGAAACCCAAAGCATTTCCTCTAAAATCAGGAACAAGACAAGGCTGTCCACTCTCTCCACACCTCTTCAATATTATACTTGAAGTTCTGGCTAGAGCAATAAGACAAGAAAAGGAGATCAAAGGGATACAAATTGGAAAGGATGAAGTCAAACTTTCACTATTTGCAGATGACATTATAGTCTACATTAGTGACCCAAAAAACTCTACCTGGAAACTCCTATGGCTGATAAACGCCTTCAGCAAGGTAGCAGGATACAAAATTAACTAAAAAAAAAAAATCAGTAGCCCTACTATATACAGATGATAAATCCAATGAGAAAGAAATCAGGGAAACATCACCTTTCACAATATCCACAAGCAACATAAAATATCTTGGGGTAACACTAACCAAAAAAGTGAAAGACCTGTACAATAAGAACTTTGAGACTTTAAAGAAAGAAATTAAAGAAGATACCAGAAAATGGAAAGATCTCCCATGCTCTAGGATAGGTAGAATTAACATAGTAAAAATGGCAATCCTGCCAAAAGCAATCTACAGAATCAATGCAATCCCCATCAAAATCCCAACACATTTTTCACAGACATTGAAAGAAAAATACTCAACTTTATATGGAAAAATAAAAAACCCAGGATAGCCAAAGCAATTCTTTACAATAAAGGATCTTCTGGAGGCATCACCATCCCTGACTTCCCCATAATTCTGAAAACAGCTTGGTATTGGCACAAAAATACACAGATAGACCAATGGAATCGAATTGAAAACCCTGACATTGACCCACACACATACGAATACCTTATTTTTGACAAAGGTGCTAAATCTATACAATGGAAGAAAGATAGCATCTTCAACAAATGGTGCTGGTACAATTGGATTTGGACATGCAGAAAATTTCACAATGATCCATACCTGTCACCATGCACAAAACTTAAGTAAAAATGGATCAAAGATCCCAGCATAAATCCAGCCACACTGAATCTTCTAGAAGAGAAAGTGGGAATTACCCTTGAACAAATTGGCACAGGAGACCGCTTCCTGACCATTACGCCTGTAGCACAGACATTGAGCTCTGCAAATAATAAATGGGACCTCCTGAAACTGAGAAGTTTCTGCAAGGCAAACACCACCCACAGAATGGGAAAAGATCTTCACCGATCCCACATCTGACAGAGGACTGATTTCCAAAATATTTAAGGAGCTCAAGAAGCTAGCCACCAAAACACCAAACAATGAAATTAAAAAGTGGGGTGCAGAACTAAATAGAGAATTCTCAACAGAGAAATCTGTAATGGCCGAAAGACACTTAAGAAACTGTTCAAAATCCTTGGCCATCAGAGAAATGCAACTCAAAACAACTCTGAGATACCACCTCACACCTGTCAGAATGGC